>NW_024715436.1:0-15755 GCF_018991925.1 Homarus americanus
AGAGTCTAGGACTGCTTTGAGTATCCTGGTGGTCCCGAAGTAGCGTTCCCCGGTCACATTCATGGGCTCGTGGGCCGTGGGTTCGAATCCTGGCGGGTTGAGGTGTTCATTGTATGGAGAAGTCCGCGTGCTTTATTGGGCTAATGAAATATATATGGATCCTCGTGTTTCAAAGCCGGATTTGGTAAAACGTTCCTCTGACCACCTACGTGATACGGGTAGTCCCCATTAGAGGTTCACGGCGCCATAAGCTCGTTGAACAGGCTGTGTGAAATATAACAGAGTCTAGGACCTTTTAGTATCCTGGTATTCAGTCCAGAAGGTAGCGTTCTCGGTCTACAGTCTCATGGGCTCTTGGGCTGTGGGTTCGAATTCTGGCGGGGTGAGGTGTTCATTGTATTTAGAAGTCCGCGTGCTTTATTGGGCTAATGAAATACATATGGATCCTCGTGTTTCGAAGACGGATTTGGTAAAACGTTACTCTGACCACCTACGTGATACGGGTAGTCCCCATTAGAGGTTCACGGCGCCATAAGCTCGTTGAACAGGCTTTGTGTGAAATATAACAGAGTCTAGGACTGCTTTGAGTATCCTGGTGGTCCCGAAGTAGCGTTCCCCGGTCACATTCATGGGCTCGTGGGCCGTGGGTTCGAATCCTGGCGGGGTGAGGTGTTCATTGTATGGAGAAGTCCGCGTGCTTTATTGGGCTAATGAAATATATATGGATCCTCGTGTTTCATTGCCGGATTTGGTAAAACGTTCCTCTGACCACCTACGTGATACTGGTAGTCCCCATTAGAGGTTCACGGCGCCATAAGCTCGTTGAACAGGCTTTGTGTGAAATATAACAGAGTCTAGGACTGCTTTTAGTATCCTGGTAGTCCAGAGGTAGCGTTCTCCGGTCACAGTCATGGGCTCATGGGCCGTGGGTTCGAATTCTGGCGGGGTGAGGTGTTCATTGTATTTAGAAGTCCGCGTGCTTTATTGGGCTAATGAAATACATATGGATCCTCGTGTTTCGAAGACGGATTTGGTAAAACGTTACTCTGACCACCTACGTGATACGGGTAGTCCCCATTAGAGGTTCACGGCGCCATAACCTCGTTGAACAGGCTTTGTGTGAAATATAACAGAGTCTAGGACTGCTTTTAGTGTCCTGGTGGTCCAGAGGTAGCGTTCCCCGGTCACAGTCATGGGCTCTTGGGCCATCGGTTCGAATCTTGGCGGGGTGCGGTGTTGATTGTATGTAGAAGTCCGCGTGCTTTATTGGGCAATGAAATATATATGGATCCTCTTGTTTCGAAGCCGGTTTTGGTAAAACGTTACACTGACCACCTGTTTGATAAGGGTAGTCCCCATTACAGGTTCACGGCGCCATAAGCTCGTTGAACAGGCTTTGTGTGAAATATAACAGAGTCTAGGACTGCTTTGAGTATCCTGGTGGTCACGAAGTAGCGTTCTCCGGTTACAGTCATGGGCTCGTGGGCCGTGGGTTCGAATCCTGGCGGGGTGAGGTGTTCATTGTATGTGGAAGTCTACGTGCTTTATTCGGCTAATGAAATACATATGAATCCTCGTGTTTCGAAGCCGGATTTGGTAAAACGTTACTCTGACCACCTACGTGATACGGGTATTCCCCATTAGAGGTTCACGGCGCCATAACCTCGTTGAACAGGCTTTGTGTGAAATATAACAGATTCTTGGACTGCTTTGAGTATCCTGGTGGTCCCGAAGTAGCGTTCCCCGGTCATATTCATGGGCTCGTGGGCCGTGGGTTCGAATTTTGGCGGGGTGGCGCGTTCATTGTGTGTAGAGGTCCGCGTGCTTTATTGGGCTAATGAAATATATATGGATCCTCTTGTTTCGAAGCCGGATTTGGTAAAACGTTACTCTGACCACCTTCGTGATACGGGTAATCCACATTAGTGGTTCACGGCGCCATAAGCTCGTTGAACAGGCTTTGTGTGAAATATAACAGAGTCTAGGACTGCTTTTAGTATCCTGGTGGTCCAGAGGTAGCGTTCCCCGTTCACAGTCATGGGCTCGTGGGCCGTCGCTTCGAATCCTCGCGGGGTTAGGTGTTGATTGTATGTCGAAGTCCGCGTGCTTTATTCGGCTAATGAAATATATATGGATCCTCGTGTTTCGAAGCCGGATTTGGTAAAACGTTACTCTGACCACCTACGTGATACGGGTATTCCCCATTAGAGGTTCACGGCGCAATAAGGTCGTTGAACAGGCTTTGTGTGAAATATAACAGAGTCTAGGACTGCTTTTAGTAGCCTGGTGGTCCAGAGGTAGCGTTTCCCGGTCACAGTCGTGGGCTCGTGGGCCGTGGGTTCGAATCCTGGCGGGGTGGCATGTTCATTGTATGTAGAAGTCCGCGTGCTTTATTGTGCTAATGAAATATAAAAGGAAACTCTTGTTCTCGGAGGCGGATTTGGTAAAACGTTACTCTGAGCACCTACTTGATACGGGTAATCCCCATTACAGGTTCACGGCGCCATAAGCTCGTTGAACAGGCTTTGTGTGAAAAATAACAGAGTCTAGGACTGCTTTTAGTATCCTGGTGGTCCAGAGGTAGCGTTCCCCGGTCACAGTCATGGGCTCGTGGGCCGTGGGTTAGAATCCTGGTGGGTTGAGGTGTTCATTGTATAGAGAAGTCCGCGTGCTTTATTGGGCTAATGAAATATATATGGATCCTCGTGTTTCAAAGCCGGATTTGGTAAAACGTTCCTCTGACCACCTACGTGATACGGGTAGTCCCCATTAGAGGTTCACGGCGCCATAAGCTCGTTGAACAGGCTTTGTGTGAAATATAACAGAGTCTAGGACTGCTTTTAGTGTCCTGGTGGTCCAGAGGTAGCGTTCCCCGGTCACAGTCATGGGCTCTTGGGCCATCGGTTCGAATCTTGGCGGGGTGCGGTGTTGATTGTATGAAGAAGTCCGCGTGCTTTATTGGGCAATGAAATATATATGGATCCTCTTGTTTCGAAGCCGGTTTTGGTAAAACGTTACACTGACCACCTATTTGATACGGGTAGTCCCCATTACAGGTTCACGGCGCCATAAGCTCGTTGAACAGGCTTTGTGTGAAATATAACAGAGTCTAGGACTGCTTTGAGTATCCTGGTGGTCACGAAGTAGCGTTCTCCGGTTACAGTCATGGGCTCGTGGACCGTGGGTTCGAATATAGGTGGGGTGAGGTGTTCATTGTATGTGGAAGTCTGCGTGCTTTATTCGGCTAATGAAATACATATGGATCCTCGTGTTTCGAAGCCGATTTGGTAAAACGTTACTCTGACCACCTACGTGATACGGGTATTCCCCATTAGAGGTTCACGGCGCCATAACCTCGTTGAACAGGCTTTGTGTGAAATATAACAGAGTCTAGGACTGCTTTTAGTGTCCTGGTGGTCCAGAGGTAGCGTTCCCCGGTCACAGTCATGGGCTCTTGGGCCATTGGTTCGAATCTTGACGGGGTGCGGTGTTGATTGTATGTAGAAGTCCGCGTGCTTTATTGGGCAATGAAATATATATGGATCCTCTTGTTTCAAAGCCGGATTTGGTAAAACGTTCCTCTGACCACCTACGTGATATGGGTAGTCCCATTAGAGGTTCACGGCGCCATAAGCTCGTTGAACAGGCTTTGTGTGAAATATAACAGAGTCTAGGACTGCTTTTAGTATCCTGGTAGTCCAGAGGTAGCGTTCTCCGGTCACAGTCATGGGCTGGTGGGCCGTGGGTTCGAATTCTGGCGGGGTGAGGTGTTCATTGTATTTAGAAGTCCGCGTGCTTTATTGGGCTAATGAAATACATATGGATCCTCGTGTTTCGAAGACGGATTTGGTAAAACGTTACTCTGACCACTTACGTGATACGGGTAGTCCCCATTAGAGGTTCACGGCGCCATAAGCTCGTTGAACAGGCTTTGTGTGAAATATAACAGCGTCTAGGACTGTTTTGAGTATCCTGGTGGTCCCGAAGTACAGTCATGGGCTCGTGGGCCGTGGTTTTGAATACTGGCGGGGTGAGGTGTTCATTGTATGTGGAAGTCTGCCTGCTTTATTCGGCTAATGAAATACATATGGATCCTCGTGTTTCGAAGCCGGATTTGGTAAAACGTTACTCTGACCACCTACGTGATACGGGTAGTCCCCATTAGAGGTTCACGGCCCCATAAGCTCGTTGAACAGGCTTTGTGTGAAATATAACAGAGTCTAGGACTGCTTTTAGTATCCTGGTAGTCCAGAGGTAGCGTTCTCCGGTCACAGTCATGGGCTCATGGGCCGTGGGTTCGAATTCTGGCGGGGTGAGGTGTTCATTGTATTTAGAAGTCCGCGTGCTTTATTGGGCTAATGAAATACATATGGATCCCTGGAAGTGTTTGACGAAGGTAAGATTTGTAAAACATTACTCTGACCACCTGCATTGATACGAGGGTGGTCCCCATTAAAGTTTAAGCGCCATAACCTCGTTGAACAGGCTTTATTATTGAAATATAACAGGAATGGACTGCTTTTTAGTGTCCTGGTGGTCCAGAGGTAGCGTTCCCAGTCACAGTCATGAGCTCTTGGGCCATTGGTTATTCGAATCCTTGGCGAGTGCGGTGTTGATTAATATGTAGAATCAGCGTGCTTTATTAGACAATGAAATATATATGGATCCTCGTGTTTCGAAGCCAGATTTGGTAAAACGTTACTCTGACCACCTATTTGATACGGGTAGTCCCCATTAGAGATTCACGGCGCCATAAGCTCGTTGAACAGGATTTGTGTGAAATATAACAGAGTCTAGGACTGTTTTTAGTATCCTGGTGGTCCAGAGGTAACGTTCCCCGGTCACAATAATGGGCTCGTGGGCCGTGGGTTCGAATCCTGGCGGGGTGAGGTGTTCATTGTATGTAGAAGTCCGCTTGTTTTATTGGGCTAATGAAATATATATGGATCCTAGGTGTTTGGCTTGGATTTGGTAAAACGTTACTCTGACCACCTACGTGATACGGGTAGTCCCCATTAGAGGTTCACGGCGCCATAAGCTCGTTGAACAGGCTTTGTGTGAAATATAACAGTGTTTACAACTGCTTTAATATCCTGGTGGTCCAGAGGTAGCGTACGCCGGTCACAGTATAGGGCTCCTGGGCCGTGGGTTCGAATCTTGGCGGGGTGGCGCGTTCTTTGTGTGTAGAGGTCCGCGTGCTTTATTGGGCTAATGAAATATATATGGATCCTCTTGTTTCGAAGCCGGATTTGGTAAAACGTTACTCTGACCACCTTCGTGATACGGGTAATCCACATTAGTGGTTCACGGCGCCATAAGCTCGTTGAACAGGCTTTGTGTGAAATATAACAGAGTCTAGGACTGCTTTTAGTATCCTGGTGGTCCAGAGGTAGCGTTCCCCGTTCACAGTCATGGGCTCGTGGGCCGTCGCTTCGAATCCTCGCGGGGTTAGGTGTTGATTGTATGTCGAAGTCCGCGTGCTTTATTCGGCTAATGAAATATATATGGATCCTCGTGTTTCGAAGCCGGATTTGGTAAAACGTTACTCTGACCACCTACGTGATACGGGTAGTCCCCATTAGAGGTTCACGGCGCAATAAGGTCGTTGAACAGGCTTTGTGTGAAATATAACAGAGTCTAGGACTGCTTTTAGTAGCCTGGTGGTCCAGAGGTAGCGTTCCCCGGTCACAGTCGTGGGCTCATGGGCCGTGGGTTCGAATCCTGGCGGGGTGGCATGTTCATTGTATGTAGAAGTCCGCGTGCTTTATTGTGCTAATGAAATTTAAAAGGAAACTCTTGTTTCGGAGGCGGATTTGGTAAAACGTTACTCTGAGCACCTACTTGATACGGGTAATCCCCATTACAGGTTCACGGCGCCATAAGCTCGTTGAACAGGCTTTGTGTGAAAAATAACAGAGTCTAGGACTGCTTTTAGTATCCTGGTGGTCCAGAGGTAGCGTTCCCCGGTCACAGTCATGGGCTCGTGGGCCGTGGGTTAGAATTCTGGCGGGGTGAGGTGTTGATTGTATGTAGAAGTCCGCGTGATTTATTGGGCTAATGAAATATATATGGATCCTCTTCTTTCGAAGCCGGATTTGGTTAAACGTTACTCTGACCTCCTACGTGATACGGGTAGTCGCCATTAGAGGTTCACGGCGCCATAAGCTCGTTGAACGTCCTTTCAGCCTTTGTGTGAAATATAACAGAGTCTAGGACTACTTTGAGTATCCTGGTGGTCCCGAAGTAGCGTTCTCCGGTTACAGTCATGGGCTCGTGGGCCGTGGGTTCGAATCCTGGCGGGGTGAGGTGTTCATTGTATGTAGAAGTCCGCGTGCTTTATTGGGCTAATGAAATACATATGGATCCTCGTGTTTCAAAGCCGGATTTGGTAAAACGTTACTCTGACCACCTACGTGATACAGGTAGTCCCCATTAGAGGTTCACGGCGCCATACGCTCGTTGAACAGGCTTTGTGTGAAATATAACAGAGTTTAGGACTGCTTTTAGTATCCAGGTGGTCGAGAGGTAGCGTTCTCCGGTCACAGTCATTGGCTCGTGAGCCGTGGGTTCGAATGCTGGCGGGGTAAGGTGTTCATTGTATGTAGATGTCCGTTTGCTTTATTGGGCTAATGAAATACATATGGATCCTCGTGTTTCGAAGCCGTATTTGGTAAAACGTTACTCTGACCACAGACGTGATACGGGTAGTCCCCATTAGAGGTTCACTGCGCCATAAGCTCGTTGAACAGGCTTTGTGTGAAATATAACAGAGTCTAGGACTGCTTTTAGTATCCTGGTAGTCCAGCGGTAGCGTTCTCCGGTCACAGTCATGGGCTTGTGGGCCATGGGTTCGAATCCTGGCGGGGTGAGGTGTTCATTGTATGTAGAAGTCCGTGTGCTTTATTGGGCTAATGAAATATATATGGATCCTCATGTTTCGAAGCCGGACTTGGTAAAACGTTCCTCTGTCCACATTGATCTGGATGGTCCCATTAGGTTTGAAGGCGCCATGAGCTCGTTGAACAGGCTTTGTGTGAAATATAACAGAGTCTAGGACTGCTTTTAGTGTCCTGGTGGTCCAGAGGTAGCGTTCCCCGGTCACAGTCATGGGCTCTTGGGCCTTCGGTTCGAATCTTGGCGGGGTGCTGTGTTGATTGTATGTAGAAGTCCGAGTGCTTTATTGGGCAAATGAAATATATATGGATCCTCTTGTTTCGAAGCCGGTTTTGGTAAAACGTTACTCAGACCACCTACGTGATACGGGTAATCCCCATTAGTGGTTCACGGCGCCATAAGCTCGTTGAACAGCCTTTCAGCCTTTGTGTGAAATATAACAGAGTCTAGGACTGCTTTTACTATCCTGGTGGTCCAGAGGTAGCGTTCCCCGGTCACAGTCATGGGCTCGTGGGCCGTGGGTTAGAATCCTGGCGGGGTGAGGTGTTGATTGTATTTAGAAGTCCGCGTGCTTTATTGGGCTAATGAAATACATATGGATCCTCGTGTTTCGAAGCCGGATTTGGCAAAACGTTACTCTGACCACCTACGTGATACGGGTAGTCGCCATTAGAGGTTCACGGCGCCATAAGCTCGTTGAACGTCCTTTCAGCCTTTGTGTGAAATATACCAGAGTCTAGGACTGCTTTGAGTATCCTGGTGGTCCCGAAGTAGCGTTCTCCGGTTACAGTCATGGGCTCACCAAATTATGGGCCGTGGGTTCGAATCCTGGTGAGGTGAGAGGTGTTCATTGTATGTAGAGATCAGCGTGCTTTATTGGGCTAATGAAATACATATGGATCCTGCGTGTTTCGAAGCCGGTTGGTGGCATTTACTCTGACCACCTCGCATTACAGGTAGTCCCGGTAGAGGTTCACGGCGCCATGCGGCTCGTTGAACGAGGCTTTGTGTGTGAAATATAGCAGAGTTTGGGACTGCTTTTGGTCAGGTGGACCAGAGTGGCGTTTTTCCGTCTGATCATTGGCTCGTGAGCCGTGGGTTCGAATGCTGGCGGGGTGAGGTGTTCATTGTATGTAGATGTCCGCTTGCTTTATTGGGCTAATGAAATACATATGGATCCTTGTGTTTCGAAGCCGTATTTGGTAAAACGTTACTCTGACCACAGACGTGATACGGGTAGTCCCCATTAGAGGTTCACTGCGCCATAAGCTCGTTGAACAGGCTTTGTGTGAAATATAACATTGTCTAGGACTGCTTTTAGTATCCTGGTGGTCCAGAAGTAGCGTTCCCCGGTCACAGTCATGGGCTCGTGGGCCGTGGATTCGAATCCTGGCGGGATGAGGTGTTCATTGTATGTAGAAGTCCGCGTGCTTTATTGGGCTAATGAAATATATATGGATCCTCATGTTTCGAAGCCGGATTTGGTAAAACGTTACTCTGACCACCTACGTGATACGAGTAGTCCCCATTAGTGGTTCACGGCGCCATAAGCACGTTGAACAGGCTTTGTGTGAAATATAACAGAGTCTAGGACTGCTTTTAGTATCCTGGTAGTCCAGCGGTAGCGTTTTCCGGTCACAGTCATGGGCTCGTGGGCCATGGGTTCGAATCCTGGCGGGGTGAGGTGTTCATTGTATGTAGAAGTCCGTGTGCTTTATTGGGCTAATGAAATATATATGGATCCTCATGTTTCGAAGCCGGACTTGGTAAATCGTTCCTCTGACCACCTACGTGATACGGATAGTCCCCATTAGAGTTTGAAGGCGCCATGAGCTCGTTGAACAGGCTTTGTGTGAAATATAACAGAGTTTACGACTGCTTTTAGTATCCTGGTGGTCCAGAGGTAGCGTTCGCCGGTCACAGTCGTGGGCTCCTGTGCCGTGGGTTCGAATTCTGGCGGGGTGGCGTGTTCATTGTATGTAGAAGTCCGCGTGCTTTATTGGGCAAATGAAATATATATGGATCCTCTTGTTTCGAAGCCGGTTTTGGTAAAACGTTACTCTGACCACCTACGTGATACGGGTAATCCCCATTAGTGGTTCACGGCGCCATAAGCTCGTTGAACAGCCTTTCAGCCTTTGTGTGAAATATAACAGAGTCTAGGACTGCTTTTACTATCCTGGTGGTCCAGAGGTAGAGTTCCCCGGTCACAGTCATGGGCTCGTGGGCCGTGGGTTCGAATGCTGGCGGGGTGAGGTGTTCATTGTATGTAGAAGTCCGCGTGCTTTATTGGGCTAATGAAATACATATGGATCCTCGTGTTTCGAAGCTGGATTTGGTAAAACGTTACTCTGACCACCTACGTGATATGGGTAGTCCCCATTAGAGGTTCACGGCGCCATAAGCTCGTTGAACAGGCTTTGTGTGAAATATAACAGAGTCTAGGACTGCTTTGAGTATCCTGGTGGTCCCGAAGTACAGTCATGGGCTCGTGGGCCGTGGGTTTGAATACTGGCGGGGTGAGGTGTTCATTGTATGTGGAAGTCTGCGTGCTTTATTCGGCTAATGAAATACATATGGATCCTCGTGTTTCGAAGCCGGATTTGGTAAAACGTTACTCTGACCACCTACGTGATACGGGTAGTCCCCATTAGAGGTTCACGGCGCCGTAAGCTCGTTAAACAGGCTTTGTGTGAAATATAACAGAGTCTAGGACTGCTTTGAGTATCCTGGAAGTCCAGAGGTAGCGTTCTCCGGTCACAGTCATGGGCTCGTGGGCCGTGGGTTCGAATTCTGGCGGGGTGAGGTGTTCATTGTATTTAGAAGTCCGCGTGCTTTATTGGGCTAATGAAATACATATGGATCCTCGTGTTTCGAAGACGGATTTGGTAAAACGTTACTCTGACCACCTACGTGATACGGGTAGTCCCCATTAGAGGTTCACGGCGCCATAACCTCGTTGAACAGGCTTTGTGTGAAATATAACAGAGTCTAGGACTGCTTTTAGTGTCCTGGTGGTCCAGAGGTAGCGTTCCCCGGTCACAGTCATGGGCTCTTGGGCCTTCGGTTCGAATCTTGGCGGGGTGCTGTGTTGATTGTATGTAGAAGTCCGCGTGCTTTATTGGGCTAATGAAATATATATGGATCCTCATGTTTCGAAGCCGGATTTGGTAAAACGTTACTCTGACCACCTACGTGATACGAGTAGTCCCCATTAGTGGTTCACGGCGCCATAAGCACGTTGAACAGGCTTTGTGTGAAATATAACAGAGTCTAGGACTGCTTTTAGTATCCTGGTAGTCCAGCGGTAGCGTTTTCCGGTCACAGTCATGGGCTCGTGGGCCATGGGTTCGAATCCTGGCGGGGTGAGGTGTTCATTGTATGTAGAAGTCCGTGTGCTTTATTGGGCTAATGAAATATATATGGATCCTCATGTTTCGAAGCCGGACTTGGTAAATCGTTCCTCTGACCACCTACGTGATACGGATAGTCCCCATTAGAGTTTGAAGGCGCCATGAGCTCGTTGAACAGGCTTTGTGTGAAATATAACAGAGTTTACGACTGCTTTTAGTATCCTGGTGGTCCAGAGGTAGCGTTCGCCGGTCACAGTCGTGGGCTCCTGTGCCGTGGGTTCGAATTCTGGCGGGGTGGCGTGTTCATTGTATGTAGAAGTCCGCGTGCTTTATTGGGCAAATGAAATATATATGGATCCTCTTGTTTCGAAGCCGGTTTTGGTAAAACGTTACTCTGACCACCTACGTGATACGGGTAATCCCCATTAGTGGTTCACGGCGCCATAAGCTCGTTGAACAGCCTTTCAGCCTTTGTGTGAAATATAACAGAGTCTAGGACTGCTTTTACTATCCTGGTGGTCCAGAGGTAGAGTTCCCCGGTCACAGTCATGGGCTCGTGGGCCGTGGGTTCGAATGCTGGCGGGGTGAGGTGTTCATTGTATGTAGAAGTCCGCGTGCTTTATTGGGCTAATGAAATACATATGGATCCTCGTGTTTCGAAGCTGGATTTGGTAAAACGTTACTCTGACCACCTACGTGATATGGGTAGTCCCCATTAGAGGTTCACGGCGCCATAAGCTCGTTGAACAGGCTTTGTGTGAAATATAACAGAGTCTAGGACTGCTTTGAGTATCCTGGTGGTCCCGAAGTACAGTCATGGGCTCGTGGGCCGTGGGTTTGAATACTGGCGGGGTGAGGTGTTCATTGTATGTGGAAGTCTGCGTGCTTTATTCGGCTAATGAAATACATATGGATCCTCGTGTTTCGAAGCCGGATTTGGTAAAACGTTACTCTGACCACCTACGTGATACGGGTAGTCCCCATTAGAAATTCCTGTGCCGTAAGCTCGTTAAACAGGCTTTGTGTGAAATACTAACAGAGTCTAGGACTGCTGAGTATCCTGAAGTCAGAGAGTAGCGTTCTCCGGTCTGATCATGGGCTCGTGGGCGTGGGTTTGGCGAATTCTGGCGGGGTGAGGTGTTCATTTGTATTTAGAAGTCCGCGTGCTTTGTGGGCCTAATAAATACATATGGATCCTCTCGTGTTTCGAACGGATTTGGTAAAACGTTACTCAGCCACCCCTCGTCGGGTAGTCCCCATTAGGGAGTTTGACGCCATAACCTCGTTAGACAGGCACATGTGAAATATAACAGGAGTCTAGGACTGCTTTGAGTATCCTGGAAGTCCAGAGGTAGCGTTCTCCGGTCACAGTCATGGGCTCGTGGGCCGTGGGTTCGAATTCTGGCGGGGTGAGGTGTTCATTGTATTTAGAAGTCCGCGTGCTTTATTGGGCTAATGAAATACATATGGATCCTCGTGTTTCGAAGCCGGATTTGGTAAAACGTTACTCTGACCACCTATTTGATACGGGTAGTCCCCATTACAGGTTCACGGCGCCATAAGCTCGTTGAACAGGCTTTGTGTGAAATATAACAGAGTCTAGGACTGCTTTTTGTATCCTGGTGGTCTAGAGGTAGCGTTCCCAGGTCACAGTCATGGGCTCTTGGGCCATCGGTTCGAATCTTGGCGGGGTGCGGTGTTGATTGTATGTAGAAGTCCGCGTGCTATATTGGGCTAATGAAATATATATGGATCCTCTTGTTTCGAAGCCGGATTTGGTAAAACGTTACTCTGACAGCCTACGTGATACGGGTAATCCCCATTACAGGTTCACGGCGCCATAAGCTCGTTGAACAGGCTTTGTGTGAAATATGACAGAGTCTAGGACTGCTTTGAGTATCCTGGTGGTCACGAAGTAGCGTTCTCCGGTTACAGTCATGGGCTCGTGGGCCGTGGGTTCGAATACTGGCGGGGTGAGGTGTTCATTGTATGTGGAAGTCTGCGTGCTTTATTCGGCTAATGAAATACATATGGATCCACGTGTTTCGAAGCCGGATTTGGTAAAACGTTACTCTGACCACCTACGTGATACGGGTATTCCCCATTAGAGGTTCACGGCGCCATAACCTCGTTGAACAGGCTTTGTGTGAAATATAACAGATTCTTGGACTGCTTTGAGTATCCTGGTGGTCCCGAAGTAGCTTTCCCCGGTCACATTCATGGGCTCGTGGGCCGTGGGTTCGAATCCTGGCGGGGTGAGGTGTTCATTGTATGGAGAAGTCCGCGTGCTTTATTGGGCTAATGAATTATATATGGAAACTCTTGTTTCGGAGCCGGATTTGGTAAAACATTACTCTGAGCACCTATTTGATACGGGTAATCCCCATTACAGGTTCACGGCGCCATAAGCTCGTTGAACAGGCTTTTTGTGAAAAATAACAGAGTCTAGGACTGCTTTTAGTATTCTGGTGGTCCAGAGGTAGCGTTCCCCGGTCACAGTCATGGGCTCGTGGGCCGTGGGTTAGAATCCTGGCGGGGTGAGGTGTTGATTGTATGTAGAAGTCTGCGTGATTTATTGGGCTAATGAAATATATATTTGCTCCTCGTCTTTCGAAGCCGGATTTGGTTAAATGTTACTCTGACCACCTACGTGATACGGGTAGTCGCCATTAGAGGTTCACGGCGCCATAAGCTCGTTGAACGTCCTTTCAGCCTTTGTGTGAAATATAACAGAGTCTAGGACTGCTTTGAGTATCCTGGTGGTCCCGAAGTAGCGTTCTCCGGTTACAGTCATGGGCTCGTGGGCCGTGGGTTCGAATCCTGGCGGGGTGAGGTGTTCATTGTATGTAGAAGTCCGCGTGCTTTATTGGGCTAATGAAATACATATGGATCCTTGTGTTTCGAAGCCGGATTTGGTAAAACACTCTGACCCTGCACGTGATACAAGTGAAATTCATTAGAGGTTCACGGCGCCGCCGCTCGTTGAGCAGGCTGTGTGAAATATAGCAGAGTTTAGGACTGCTTTTAGTATCCAGGTTGTTGTCCAGAGTGGCGTTCTCGGTCACAGTCATTGGCTCGTTAGCCGTGGGTTCAGATGTTGGCGAATTGGGGGTGTTCATTTGACATTATAGATGTCAGCTTGCTGTTGGGCTAATAGAAATACATATGGATCCTCGTGTTTCGAAGCCGTATTTGGTAAAACGTTACTCTGACCACAGACGTGATACGGGTAGTCCCCATTAGAGGTTCACTGCGCCATAAGCTCGTTGAACAGGCTTTGTGTGAAATCTAACATTGTCTAGGACTGCTTTTAGTATCCTGGTGGTCCAGAAGTAGCGTTCCCCGGTCACAGTCATGGGCTCGTGGGCCAAGGATTCGAATCCAGGCGGGATGAGGTGTTCATTGTATGTAGAAGTCCGCGTGCTTTATTGGGCTAATGAAATATATATGGATCCTCATGTTTCGAAGCCGGATTTGGTAAAACGTTACTCTGACCACCTACGTGATACGAGTAGTCCCCATTAGTGGTTCACGGCGCCATAAGCACGTTGAACAGGCTTTGTGTGAAATATAACAGAGTCTAGGACTGCTTTTAGTATCCTGCTAGTCCAGCGGTAGCGTTCTCCGGTCACAGTCATGGGCTCGTGGGCCATGGGTTCGAATCCTGGCGGGGTGAGGTGTTCATTGTATGTAGAAGTCCGTGTGCTTTATTGGGCTAATGAAATATATATGGATCCTCATGTTTCGAAGCCAGACTTGGTAAAACGTTCCTTTGACAACCTACGTGATACGGATAGTCCCCATTAGAGTTTGAAGGCGCCATGAGCTCGTTGAACAGGCTTTGTGTGAAATATAACAGAGTTTACGACTGCTTTTAGTATCCTGGTGGTCCAGAGGTAGCGTTCCCCGGTCACAGTCATGGGCTCGTGGGCCAGTAGGTTAGAATCTCTGGCGGGGTGAGTGTTGATTGTATGTAGAAGTCTGCGTGCTTTATTGGGCTAATGAAATATATATGGATCCTCGTGTTTCGAAGCCGGATTTGGTAAAACGTTACTCTGACCACCTACGTGATACGGGTAGTCCCCATTAGAAGTTCACGGCGCCATATGCTCGTTGAACAGGCTTTGTGTGAAATATAACAAAGTCTAGGACTGCTTTTAGTATCCTCGTGGTCCAGTGGTTAGCGTTCCCCGGTCACAGTCATAGGCTCGTGGGCCGTGGGTTCGAATCCTGGCGGGTTGAGGTGTTGATTGTATGTAGAAGTCCGCGTGCTTTATTGGGCTAATGAAATACATATGGATCCTCGTGTTTCGAAGCCGGATTTGGTAAAACGTTACTCTGACCACCTACGTGATACAGGTAGTCCCCATTAGAGGTTCACGGCGCCATACGCTCGTTGAACAGGCTTTGTGTGAAATATAACAGAGTTTAGGACTGCTTTTAGTATCCAGGTGGACCAGAGGTAGCGTTTTCCCGTCACAGTCATTGGCTCGTGAGCCGTGGGTTCGAATGCTGGCGGGGTGAGGTGTTCATTGTATGTAGATGTCCGCTTGCTTTATTGGGCTAATGAAATACATATGGATCCTTGTGTTTCGAAGCCGTATTTGGTAAAACGTTACTCTGACCACAGACGTGATACGGGTAGTCCCCATTAGAGGTTCACTGCGCCATAAGCTCGTTGAACAGGCTTTGTGTGAAATATAACATTGTCTAGGACTGCTTTTAGTATCCTGGTGGTCCAGAAGTAGCGTTCCCCGGTCACAGTCATGGGCTCGTGGGCCGTGGATTCGAATCCTGGCGGGATGAGGTGTTCATTGTATGTAGAAGTCCGCGTGCTTTATTGGGCTAATGAAATATATATGGATCCTCATGTTTCGAAGCCGGATTTGGTAAAACGTTACTCTGACCACCTACGTGATACGAGTAGTCCCCATTAGTGGTTCACGGCGCCATAAGCACGTTGAACAGGCTTTGTGTGAAATATAACAGAGTCTAGGACTGCTTTTAGTATCCTGGTAGTCGAGAGGTAGCGTTCTCCGGTCACAGTCATGGGCTCGTGGGCCGTGGGTTCGAATCCTGGCGGGGTGAGGTGTTCATTGTATGTAGATGTCCGCGTGCTTTATTGGGCTAAAGAAATATATATGGATCCTCGTGTTTCAAAGCCGGATATGGTAAAACGTTCCTCTGGACACCTAGGTGATACGGGTAGTCCCCATTAGAGGTTCACGGCGCCATAAGGTCGTTGAACAGGCTTTGTGTGAAATATAACAGAGTTACGACTGCTTTTAGTATCCTGGTGGTCCAGAGGTAGCGTTCGCCGGTCACAGTCGTGGGATCCTGGGCCGTGGGTTCCTGGGCCTTGGGTTCGAATCTTGGCGGGGTGGCGCGTTCATTGTATGTAGAAGTCCGCGTGCCTTATTGGGCTAATGAAATATATATGGATCCTCTTGTTTCGAAGCCGGATTTGGTAAAACGTTACTCTGACCACCTACGTGATACGGGTAATCC
>NW_024715437.1:0-10000 GCF_018991925.1 Homarus americanus
GGAAGTTACGTATTGTCAGGAGGAAGGATGTGAGGGAGGGCGTGACTGCATAGAGGGGCGAGTGTAATAAAGGGATCCTCTCCATTAACTGTAACTTAACCAACACTTAACTAACTTAACGTCATTAACATAGTGTACAGGAACAACGACTAGGGACCCTCAGTGTGTTGTGTAAATAAAGATATATACCGTCCGTCTGTCTGTCTGTCTGTCTGTCTGTCTGTCTGTCTGTCTGTTTGTCTGTCTGTCTGTTTGTCTGTTTGTCTGTTTGTTGACCATCAGAGCCTTGGATAAACTCACTGTAGTAAAATTCAGTTCAAGTATTACTGTCAATGGTTTCTGTATAAGTGGATTTCTCAGATAAGGTAAACAACGTACTCCATCAACCAATTAAAACTACAATCAACGTAAGGGTCATTATAGTATGTACACATCAGTCGAGTATAACACTGTCTTGTTACTGTTCTGCAGGTGGTAGACATACACAACACAGAGGAAAAGTCGATACAGACGACATTCACCCACCTCTTAACACGACTACAGCCCGACGTCAGTAACTTAAACACCATTATATCATTATCTACAAAAAAATCACAATATCTCACTACAGACACACTATACAAAGCCCAGTTCATCATTATCTACAAAAATCACATATCTCACTACAGACACTATACAAAGTCTATATTCAAAAGAAATCACCGAGCCAAACGCTATTAAACTTTCTTATTAAGTAGAGCAGAAACATTCAGTCAACCACCCAGTTTTTTTGTTTTTATAGGGGGGTGGGTAGGGTTGTGGGGAGGGGAGGTGGGTCAGGGTTGGAAGGGGCCTGGACTCAGAGGTGATGATCTTGCCAATGATCTCCGTCACGATTTAGGGGTTAAATTTTTTTCTCCACTCTCTCATCCTCTCATCCTTCTCTTCATCCTTCATCCAGCGTCACGTCTATTTCATTTATAACCTGCCCCCCTCTAATTATCTCCTCCTCGTAACTCTATTTTTCTTTAACCTCTCTGTCTATAATTCTCAATCTGGTTCTCTATAATTCTAGGATATTATTTATTTACTTACCTTTTTTTCTATCAGGTCTTTTATAACTCTCACTGTACGTTAATGCTGTATAATTACTTTTCTGCTGACGTATAATTTATGGGTTTGTGAATAATTATAGAGGCAGTACACTAGACGGTCATTAAGAGGCGGTACACTAGATGGGGTCATTATAGAGGCGGTACTAGATGGGGTCATTATAGAGGCGGTACACTAGACGGTCATTATAGAGGCGGTACACTAGATGGTCATTATAGAGGCGGTACACTAACAATATAGAGAGGCGGTACACTAGACGGTCATTATAGAGGCGGGTAAACAAGACGGTCATTATAGAGGCGGTACACTAGACGGTCATTATAGAGGCGGTACACTAGACGGTCATTATAGAGGCGGTACACTAGATGGTCAATTATAGAGGCGGTAAACTAGACGGCCATTATAGAGGCGGTACACCAGACGGTCATTATAGAGGCGGTACACTAGACGGTCTTTATAGAGGCGGTACACCAGACGGTCATTATAGAGGCGGTACACTAGACGGTCAATTATAGAGGCGGTACACTAGACGGTCATTATAGAGGCGGTACACTAGATGGTCATTATAGAGGCGGTACACTCAGACGGTCATTATAGAGGCGGTACACTAGATGGGGTCATTATAGAGGCGGTACACTAGACGGTCATTATAGAGGCACACTAGACGGTCATTATAGAGGCGGTACACTAGATGGGGTCATTATAGAGGAGTACACTAGACGGTCAATAGAAGGCGGTACACTAGATGGGGTCATTATAGAGGCGGTACACTAGACGGTCATTATAGAGGCGGTACACTAGACGGTCATTATAGAGGCGGTATGACGGTCATTATAGAGGCGTACACTAGACGGTCATTATAGAGGCGGTACACGTAGGCGTCATTATAGAGGCGGTACACTAGATGGGGTCATTATAGAGGCGGTACACTAGACGGTCATTATAGAGGCGGTACACTAGATGGGGTCATAGAGGCGGTACACTAGACGGTCATTATAGAGGCGTACACTAGACGGTCATTATAGAGGCGGTACACTAGACGGTCATTATAGAGGCGGTACACTAGACGGTCATTATAGAGGCGGTACACTAGATGGGGTCATTATAGAGGCGTACACTAGACGGTCATTATAGAGGCGGACACTAGACGGTCATTATAGAGGCGGTACACTAGACGGTCATAGAGGCGGCTAACTAGACGGTCATTATAGAGGCGGTAAACTAGATGGGGTCATTATAGAGGCGGTACATAGATGGTCAATTATAAAGGTACACTAGACGGTCATTATAGAGGCGGTACACTAGACGGTCATTATAGAGGCGGTACACTAGACGGTCATTATAGAGGCGGTACACTAGACGGTCATTATAGAGGCGGTACACTAGATGGGGTCATTAGAGGCGGTACACTAGACGGTCATTATAGAGGCGGTACACTAGACGGTCATTATAGAGGCGGTACAGTAGACGGTCATTATAGAGGCGGTACACTAGACGGTCATTATAGAGGCGGTACACTAGATGGGGCATTATAGAGGCGGTACACTAGGGTCATTATAGAGGCGGTACACTAGACGGTCATTATAGAGGCGGTACACTAGACGGTCATTATAGAGGCGGTAAACTAGATGGGGTCATTATAGAGGCGGTACACTAGATGGTCAATTATAGAGGCGGTACACTAGACGGTCATTATAGAGAGGGTACACTAGACGGTCATTATAGAGGCGGTACACTAGACGGTCATTATAGAGGCGGTACACTAGACGGTCATTATAGAGGCGGTACACTAGATGGGCAATTATAGAGGCGGTACACTATACGGTCATTATAGAGGCGGTACACTAGACGGTCATTATAGAGGCGGTACACTAGACGGTCATTATAGAGGCGGTACACAAGACGGTCATTATAGCGGTACACTAGACGGTCTTTATAGAGGCGGTACACTAGACGGTCATTATAGAGGCGGTACACTAGATCAAAGAATGTGAAGGTGAAGTGTTTATCCAGTGGACTAATTAAAGGTTAATTATAACGATGATGATGATGATGACGACGACAATAATAATGGTGACGACTACGACAATAATGATGATAATGACGATAATAATGACAATAACAAACAATAATAATGAAAAAAAATATTCATATCTTTAAAAAAACAAGAAAATCAATACATCGTTTTTCTCAACACAAAAAACAAAATCCTAAAACCACATACTCCTCTCCTCCCACACTATTGTTAACCAAAAGCCCGTTACCTCCTGCACAGTCTGTACCTCTATCTAGTATTCAAATAACAACATCCACTATTCACATGATAAACTGTAAAAAAAACTCAAAAAAAATTAATATATATTCATGAAATGTGTGACTTTATAATGAAGAGTTAACATTACACAAGGAGGTAATAATGATCCTATATAAACCTTGTGTGTGTGTGTGAGTGAGTGAGTGAGTGAGTGTGTGAGTGAGTGTGTGTGTGTGTCTGTGTGTGTGTCTGTGTGTGTGTTGTTTGTGTGTGATGAGAAATCTGCTTATTCTAACCTAACCTAACCTACTCCAACTAAATCTGCTCACGAAACAATCAGTCAGCCAGCCAACAAGTACAATCAACCAGTTAGTGAAATAATAATCAGTCAGTCAGTCAGTCAGTCAGTTAGCCAGCCAGTCAACAACACAACAACACAGGAGGTGAGGGGGCGGGGGGGACAAGCTCTGCCACGATACTAACAAAACGCTCCACTTCATTCCAAATGTCAATATCCGTCACATTCCACTCTCGACCCCGTCCACACTCACCCCACCCTTCCTTTTTCCCTCCCTCCCTCTCCCAGTAACACCCTCCTTTCCTCCCTCTCTCTCCTCTTCTACCAGTGATAATCTCCTTCCTTCCCTTCCTCTCTCCCTTCCTCTTTCCCTCCATCCACCAGTGGCACTCGTTCCCTCCCTCCCTCCCTCCTTCTTCCCCCCCTCCAGACCAGTTACAAACTCCTCCTTCCGTCCGACCTCTAAGATAACCCTCAGGCAACTTTATTGCTTACACTAGCGCGCCCTCTCCCTCCCTCCACCAACCCCTCCCTCCCTCTCTCTCCAACAGTGGCATTCTACCCTTTGCCCAGCGACTAGAGTTACCTACACCGACTCCCTCTGCTCATACCCTCCCCTCCCTCCCTCATACACCCTCAACTATCAATACACCCCTCTCCTTCCCTGGTGACCTCCGCTCCTCCCCTCCACCGACACCCACAGCTACACCAACCCACCCTCTCCCTCCACCACCAACATGCTCCTCTCCCCTCCCTACACAACCCGGCCGTCTACCACACACACGCACGCGTACACACACACACACACACGTAAACACTCCCCAGGTAACACGTGAATGTCTGAGTGACTCACTAACCTTAACATGGAAAGGAACGTAGACATTGATTCTCCGTCACCCCACTACCTGTTGTATCACGTTGCCTACCCCCCACTACCTGTTGTATCACGCTTGTTCAACTACTGCATTATGTTGCCTACCCCCACTACCTGTTGTATCACGTTGCCTTAACTCCCACTACCTGTTGTATCACGTTGCCTTAACTCCCACTACCTGTTGTATCACGTTGCCTTAACTCCCACTACCCGTTGCATCACGCTTGTTCAACTACTGCATTATGTTGCCTACCCCCCACTACCTGTTGTCTCATGTTGCTTAGCATCCCCCCCACTACCTGTTGTCCCTAAGTTACATCATCCCAGTTTCCCCCCTCACCTGTAACCTCACCTGGACTACCTGAGGTTAATTTTCATTTACCTTAACTTTGGAGGCTGGGAACACACACACACACACCACACACACACACGGCAGCGTCTGTGTGTAGTATCGGGTAGAGTCTCTGCGTAAATTCGTCACCATTTTTGCGGCTTTTGTCTCGCTATTTGGAGTCGTGGCGAGTGAGTGAGTGGTAGCGAGTGAGTGAGTTACAGGGTGCGTTTCTGAGTCTTAGGTGAGTGGGAATATGGGAAGGGTGTGTTTCTTAACCCTGAGACATACTTGGGTGTGTGAGTGTGTGGGTGGGGAGGGTGGGAAGGGTGTGTTTGTTAGCTCTGAAACTTATTTGGGTGTGATAGGAGGGTGGGTGTGGTAGGAGGGTGGGTGTGGTAGGAGGGGTGGTGGGGGGGGTGGGTGGGTGGGTGTGTGGTGTGGAGGAGGTGGTAGGAGGGAAGGTGTGGTAGGAGGGAAAGTGTGGTAGGTGGACTGAGGATGGGTGAAGGACGTATTTCTGGACCCTGAGACATACCTGGGTGTGTAAGGGGGGGGGTGGGTGTGGTAGGGGGTGTGGTATGGGGGTGGGGTGGTGGGGTGGGGTAGGGGGTGTGGTGTGTAGGGAAGGTGGGTGTGATGGATGGGGTGTTAAAGGGTGGATGTGGGAGGAGGGTGGGTGTGGTGGGAGGGTGGGGTGGGTGGGGTGGTGGTGGAGTGGGTGTGGTGGGCTACTCATCACAAGGTGGGCTGATGGAGTGTCTCTGGGCCTCAGCAGCGAGGGATCGATAAAGCAGTTCCTCCACACAAACCTACACACTATTGGCTGCACTTAGATGGGGGAGGGGATACTTAGATGGGAGGGGGAGGGGAGGGGGGGGAGGATACTTAGATGGGGGAGGGAGGACTTTAATGGGGGAGGGGGGATGGGGGGAGGTGGATACTTAGATGAGGGGATACTTAGATGGGGAGGGGATACTTAGATGGGGAGGTGGATACTAGATGGGGGGGGGGATATATGGAGAAGGTGGATACTGGGGGGGGAGTTGATATATAGAGGAGGGGAGGCTGGAGGGAGGATACTGAGGGTGGAAGGAAAGATGGAGTAAGGGGGGGTCCTGTTGTCTGTTTCCCAAAATAAACATAAATAATAATAAAATACACAAATGAGTTTAAGCGCCACTGTTCGGGGCACTTTTCCAACACTGAATCCTTGTGTGCGTGTGTGCGTGTGTGTGTGTGTGTATGTGTGTGTGTTTTTACCCCAACCGAAACTAAAATCACCACCAACCAATTAAATGACTTACAAATAGCCTTAACGATAAGACCATCTCAACACACACAGGTGACACAAAAATACCTTGGATGGAACGTCTAATTAACGGAGCCCGGCCACCAGAGTCAACCATCTTTGTTTTTCTCCCAAACTACTCAAGGAGATTTTACGTGAGCCAACACCACTACTGAGAGAATGTGGGGAAACAATGTAAAGTGTAGCTGTGTCTCTCTTTCTCGTTCATTCTCTCTCTCATTCTCCTCCCCCCTCCTCCTCCTCCTCCTCTCTTTTTCTACCCTATTATCTCTCTTTCCACCTCTTTCACTTTCTCTCTACCTCTCATTCTGTCTCTCTTTCCACCTCTCATTCTCTCTCTTTCCACCTCTCATTCTCTCTCTTTCCACCTCCCTATCTCTCTTTCCACCTCTCTATCACTCTTTCCACCTCTCATTCTCTCTCTCTTTCCACTTCTCTCCCTCTCACTCTCTTTTCACCTCTCATCCCCCTTCTCTCACCCTATCTTTACATCTCCATCTTTCTTTCGTATCTTCTTATTTTACTTCATGAAAACAAAAATATTAACAAGCCGCTCCTCCCGACCACCGAACAGAGGAACCTACCTGTAACCAACACCTCCCCTTCAGGTAATTTAGGCTCAGGGTTAAGGGCGTCTCCTCCGACCTGCCCGACGGAAGCAAAAAACTAGGGAGACGAGTAAAATGACTGGATTTTTTTTTGTTTTTTGCATCTTAATTTAGAGTGAAGGTGCGGCGGGCGAGTGGAAACAGCACTCGCATTCTTTCCTAAGGATCAATGGTTCGCACGCCAGGAATACCCACAAGCTAGATAATCGCTAGGCTTAAAACGTCACTACCAAGATTTTATAAGATCATTTAGCATCAATAACAACCTATGTCGTTACCACAATTTCATGACGTCGCCACACTTACATGACGTCACCACACTTACATGACGTCACCACACTTACATGACGTCACCACATTTACATGACGTCACCATATGCGAGTCCTCCACAAGGTATTATAGTGTTGGCCCATAAACCGGTTCACCTGCTCCCACCCCCCGCCAAACTTGACCCACTGCTGCTGTCTTCCAACTTTTTTTTATACCTAAATAGGACCAAAACAAACCACGAGGGCTGACGGGCACGACCGAGCCGCCCTGACCTCTACTACACCAGGTGAGGTAGAGCAGGTACAGGTGAGTTAGTACAGATGAGGTTTGGGAGGTGCAGGTGATGTAAGGCAGGTGCAGATGAGGTAAGGCAGGTGCAAATGAGGCAGGGCAGGTGAGACAGGGCAGTAGCAGGTAAGGCGGTGCAGATGAGATAGGACAGGTACGGGTTAGGTAGGACAGGTGCAGGTGAGGTAAGGTAGGGCAAGTGGAGGTGAAAGTATAAGGCGCACCACTCTCTCTTACCTGTCGTCACCCCTCAATCAATATTCTCTCATTCGCCTCAATAATACTTTCACCTAATTATATACATTAGTCTGATTTTGCTCTCCTCCATCCATCTTCCAACTCTTCTTTTTCATCCCTATCTTCTTCTTTTTTATTTCGCCATTTTCTCCTCCATTTCGTCCCTCTCTCGCTTCCACTCTCCCTAATAGTTGACCAATTTGCACCAACGTACCAGAAAAGTTGCATATTAAACTGTACGTGGCACTACACCTGTAAGCGGCACTGTACTCCCCCATGGCACACAACCCCACATGGTACTATACTCCCCACATGGCACTATACCCCACATGGCACAACATGGCACTATACCCCACATGGTCATGGCACCCCCCACATACTATCCCCACATGGCACATATCCCCCACATGGCATCACTATATGGCACATGGCACCCCCCACATGGTCTACATACCCCCCCACATGGCACTATACCCCACTATACCCCACATGGCACTATACTCCCCACATGGTACTATACCCCCACATGGCATGGCACTATACCCCACATGGCACTATACTCCCCACATGGCACTATACCCCACATGGCACTATACCCCCACATGGCACTATACTCCCCACATGGCACTATACCCCACATGGCACTATACCCCACATGGTACTATACTCCCCACATGGTACTATACCCCACATGGCACATATATACTCCCCACATGGCACTATACCCCACATGGCACTATACTCCCACATGGCTATACCCCCACATGGCACACCCCCCACATGGCACTATACCCCACATGGCACATACTCCCACATGGTACTATACCCCCACATGGCACTATACTCCCCACATGGCACTATACCTACCACTATACCCACATGGTACTATACTCTCCCCACATGGTACTATACCCCCACATGGCACTATACCCCACATGGCACTATACTCCACATGGTACTATACTCCCCACATGGCACTATACTCCCACATGGCACTATACCCCCCCCACATGGCACTATACCCCACATGGTACTATACTCCCCACATGGTCACATGGTCCCACATGGCACTATACTCCCCACATGGCACTATACCCCACATGGCACTATACTCCCCACATGGCACTATATCCCCACATACTATACTCCCACATGGTACTATACTCCCACATGGTACTATACCCCCACATGGTACCCCCATGGCACTATACTATGCACCCCACATGGTACTACCCCACTCCCCACATGGCATGGTACTATACCCCCACATGGTACATACTCCCACATGGCACATACCCCCACATGGCACTATACCCCACATGGTACTATACCCCCACTATACTCCCCATGGCACTATACCCCACATGGCACTATACCCACATTCTACTCCCCACATGGCACTATACCCCCCACATATACTCCCCACATGGCACTATACCCCCACATGGCACCTCCCACATGGCTATACACTATACCCCCACATGGCACTATACCCCCCACATGGCACACTATATCTATCCCCACATGGTACTATACTTCCACATGGTACTACATGGCACTATACCCCCACATGGCACTATACTCCCCACATGGCACTACTATACCCCCACATGGCACTATACCCCCCACATGGCACATTCCCACATCCCCACATGGCACTATACCCCACATGGCACTTACATGGCACTATACCCCACATGGTAATTATACTCCCCACATGGCACTATACCCCCCACATGGCACTATACCCCCATGGCATGGTACTATACTCCCCACATGGTACTATACTCCACATGGTATTATACTCCCCACATGGCACCCCACATGGCACATACCCCACATGGTACTATACCCCACATGGCACTATACCCCACATGGCACTATACTCCCCACATGGCACTATATCCCACATGGCACTGCTGGTCCAATTATAGGGCCAGCAAGCACCCCAAACCAGCGGGATGATATACTGACCAGAAACTTGAGGTGCCTGCCAGGTGAGGTAATTACTCTCATAGCTCAAGGTGTTGCCCTAAACTACCTGCCCCGACCAAGGTTACCGGCATGACTAATCACCACGCGGGAGGTCATAGTAATAATCTCTATGTAATATTATTAAGTGTTTATTTATTTATTGATTATTGTTATTATTATTATTACTGTTGTTTTTATTATTATTATTGGTATTTTCATTATTATTATAATTATTATAATTATTATTATTATCATCATTTTTATTACAACACCACACCATCACCACCACCATACTACCAACACACCAACACACCATCATAACCACCACACCATCACCACCACCATACCAACACACCATCCCAACCACTACACCACCACCACCATCATACCAACCACCAACACACCATCATAACCACACCACACCATCACCACCACACCATCTCTACCAACACACCATCATA
>NW_024715437.1:12500-29290 GCF_018991925.1 Homarus americanus
CCCTCACTGCCGCTGGTGATGCAACAAACTCCACTTGACGATATTCCAGTTTTTCGCCTCAGTGGTTCCTATGTGGGCTTGATCACCTGGTCCCTCACAAGGTTACTAGAACGGGTCAAAAGGCCGCCTGAAAGACCTTCCCGCCTCATGGAAACTGGAAGATGGTAGCGTTATTTATCACGCACGCACGCACACGTAGCTGCATGACGATACTTGGTGGTTGTGGTCAAATGCAATACAGGGGTGTTGTAAGCTGTTTAATATTTCCTTCCAAATACCATTACCTTAATACTACTATCAATAATAATAATAATAATAATAATAATAATAATAATAATACATTCAATATTTATTCCCTTCGTCATCAGATAGTGAGCGACGTTTTCAACCTCTTACAACGGTAGCCAACCGGACGTCCACCCCCCCCCCCCACCACACATTGACACCTCAGAGGAAAGAAGGTTAGCCTGGTGACCGTTCTCCATCCTCTTGCCTGCAAAGGCACTAGATAATGGCAGCAGCATGAAGACTTGGTGTCCTTTACGAGGTGAATATCACCATAAACTTCGTCAGTAGCAACACTAGCACCCTGTCAGCCTTGGAACTAACTCACCACATGCCTCCCCATCCCCCCCCTTCCCCCATTCTCCAGTTTTTCCCCACTCTCCTCTTTTTACCCCCCTGAGTGCACATGGGGTTATCCCTCGGGATTTTCCCTTCAGGTGCAGTTGACCACTTCTTGTCAGGCAGTGTGTGTGTGTGTGTGTGTGTGTGTGTGTGTGTGTGTGTGTGTGTGTGTGTGTGTGTGTCGATAAGGCCACCGGACGTATACATTTATTATGCAACCTCTTGTTAGTTGTGGTAGGTCTGCACCAGCGAGGAATGTCTGTCTGTCTGTCACGCTTACTGTAATCTCATCTATACGAATAACACCACATAACGAATTACCGGACTTCAAACTAACGAACTAATAACCTAATGAACCTCCAGATAACGGACTACCTTCTCATATAATCCGTTAAATGGAATAGTTTCACTGTATCACTAAGACTCCCTCTAACGTATAAGAACATGACCTGGGGACGTTATACTGACAAGGAAAATACCTGACATGATATTTTAGATTTGTCTCTAAGTCGATCTCTTCCTGTAGTGAACACGACTTTTCCTTCGTATCTCAAGTGTCGTCTTTTGTTATGTAAAACCTTAAGTCTCTCTCTCTCTCTCTCTCTCTCTCAGCTAAAACTTGACATTTTTCAACACTCACGATCCATCTTAAGCGCCTCGAGTCTCACCTCCCTCCTCCCCTCCCCTCACACCTTCATCTGTTGTGTTATATACCAGCGTCTTGTTATTCACCATTACAACATGTTAACTCTTACAACATACTTACCGATACATAACCTACAACCCTCACATGCTTCGAGTCTTCTTAACCTACAACCCTCACATGCTTCGAGTCTCCTTAACCTACAACCCTCACATGTTTCGAGTCTCCTTAACCTACAACCCTCACATGCTTCGAGTCTCCTTAACTTACAACCCTCACATGTTTCGAGTCTCCTTAACCTACAACCCTCACATGCTTCGAGTCTCCTTAACCTACAACCCTCACATGTTTCGAGTCTCCTTAACCTACAACCCTCACATGCTTCGAGCCTCCTTAACCTACAACCCTCACATGCTTCGAGTCTCCTTAACCTGCAACAACTCACAACACGTTTACCAATACACAACCTAATCCCTCACAACATGCTTACAGATACTCTCATTAACCTACAACAACCCTCACAACATTTTTACCCATAGCCAACTTGACCTACAACTACAACCTCTACAACTTTCACATCATTATCAAGGAACTAGAGAGGAAAAGACAAAAAAAAAGACAATGTATTCAAGACATAATGTATTCAAGACACAATGTATTCAAGACATAATGTATTCAAGACATAATGTATATTTCTTACTTAACTTCACCTCATACGTCAAGACTCCTGCATGATTCACCTTGAACTTTTCTCTTCTTAATTTTGCCCCCAGTCAATATATTATCTTCATCTTACCGAACTTTACCTGTCTTGATTTAAGTTTATTCTCGATTATTATCTTGTGTGTGTGTGTGTGTGTGTGTGTGTGTTGAGATCATATCCTATACCCATTCATTCACTCATTCATTCATCCATCCAACCCACCACCACCCACCTACACCTCAGCACCATGTAAAACCCACACACAAACACACCACACCATACCACACTACACCACCATATATCTGGCAAAATACCCATACACACCACAAAAACCTACCCACCACGCCTCTGAGATGTTTCTGTCCATTACATTTATATCCACAGGAAAAAACTGGCCCTATAGTGAGCTAAGACCTTGTGAAGGTGAAAGCCAGCCGGCAACACACACACACACACACACACACACACACACACACACACACACACACACACACACACACACACACACACACACACACTCTCTCTCTCTCTCTCACTGGGCCCACCTACAAGGAACTTCTACCCACAGTTAGCAAAGTCAAGAGTTTCCTACTGAGAGAGAGTGGGAGAAAATAAGTAACAAACAAACAAGAACTTAAGAGCTAGGAGTGGTCGGGAGAGGGAAAGGTGGGGAAGGGGAAAGGTGGGAAGGGGAAAGGTGGGGAAGGGGAAAGAGGGGGGCAAAGGGGAAGTTAGCGAAAGCGTTTATCAGAGTCGTGACGATGGTAACCTCTGGCAACCCCTATGACCGGTCCTTGAGTGAACAGCCTTTGGGATTTCTGTTCAGTCAGTTTTAATGAGTCGTTCAGCATATCATTAGACGAACACTGACTGCATGTGTTAACTGACAACACCTATAACATATAACTACAGTCATGCGGTGTCCCAGATAAAACAACACACATTTTTGTATTGATTGCCTGAATGTTTGTGTATTTTTTTAGACACCCTGTATGCTCCCCCCCTCCCCCCTCCTCCCCCCCACGAGTTTCAGTCTTACCTACAAAATAAATTAATAAATAAATAAGGTTATCAAAACACTCAGAAAACATCCTGAGGCCAGATTCCCCAAAGTTCCATATCTTTACTATTTTTCCCTTAACCCTTTGACGAGCATATATAAACATTTGATGAAGATGTTTACCCTTTAAGGACGAATATTTAACCCTTCAGGACTCAAAGGGTTAACTTGAGAAACAAAAAACATCATTCACTCACAAGAAATAAATCTAATTCACTACACATAAACACTTTTGGGTCGTCACCACAGTTCACACCCTCGAGAATGAGACGAGGAAATTACTCCCTCGTCACCCTCACAAGGTCGTCTTATCTATCTATCCATCTATCTATCTATCCATCCATCCATCCATCTATCCATCCATCCATCCATCTATCCATCCATCCATCCATCTATCCATCCATCTATCTATCCATCTATCCATCCATCTATCTATCTGTGTGTCTAATTTGGCCAAGATCAAAGTAAAAAAATTTCAACCTCATTTCAGTTAGTGTAGTTAAGTCAACCAATTAGATGAAGTCTTACAAGTTTCACTAACGAGCAACAGAAAGAACACTGTACGAACATCCTAAGAACCTGGAAGAACCTGGACCCCCCCCCCCTCCGGGTAGCAGTCCGGTGTGTTAATCGCCTTTTGACGTCATTGCTTCATCTGTTCTAACTAGCGTCTCGTGTCATCTACTCTTGTTCAGTTTCCTAGTAATTTATTATTTGTCTTCCCTAGTTAATTATTGTTTTTCTTTGAATTTCTTTGTCATCGTCTTGTGTGTCTTTTTATTCTGGTTTATTTCTTTATTTGCATCTTTTATAAACTACAGGTAAGGTTAGGTTAGGTTAAGGTTAGGTTGGGTAAAGGTTAGAGTAGGTAAGGTAAGGTAAGGCAAGGCTAGGTTAGGTTAGGTTAGGTTAGGTAAGGTAAGGTAAGGTAAGGTTAGGTTAGGTTAGGTTAGGTTAGGTTAGGTTAGAGTAGGTTAGGTAAGGTAAGGTAAGGTAAGGTAAGGTAAGGTAAGGTAAGGTAAGGTAAGGTAAGGTAAGGTAAAATAAAGGTAAGGTAAGGTAGGTAGGTAGGTTAGGTTAGGTTAGGTTAGGTTAGGTTGGGTAAAGGTTAGAGTAGGTTAGGTAAGGTTAGGTAAGGTAAGGTAAGGTAAGGTTAGGTAAGGTAAGGTAAGGTAAGGTAAACACAACAAAACGACTAAACACCCTCCTGAACACCCCAACTTCCTCATCTTCCGCAATCCAGTTTTAACAAGTACTGCTGCGCCTCGACTCGCCTTGCCTCACCTCCTCCCTCACCTTGCATGACCTAGTGGCTGTTGTCCTCGACTTCTTAACACTGGAGGAGGAATGGGGAGGAGGAGGAAGGGTGGGGGTGAGGAGGAGGAAGGGTGGGGGTGAGGAGGAGGAGGAGGGAGGGTGGGGGTGAGGAGGAGGGGGGAGGGATGAGAGAGGAGGAAGGAGGGTGGGGTGAGGTGAGGAGGGGGGAGGGGAGGAGGTGGGGAGGGGGAAAGGAGGGTTACGTCCATCTTGACCTCGACCATGTGTAGGCCGAATGACTTTTAATATTAGCAAAAACTTGTATTTGTTAGTTACTTACTGCCCCACTGCCTCCATAGACTCCTCCCCCCGCTTTTGGCTGTGATGCAGTAAAATAATAATAACAACAAACACAAGGACACACATATAATAAAAAACATACAAACACACAAAATACATAAACAAACACGCATTCACACACACAATAACAGAAACCGTCGCCAATTTGTTGTCATTATTCGCCGCGTGGCCCCAAAAAGTTGTTACATCACAGATACCACAAAAAAAGAACAACAATAACAACAACACCTGTAATTACTAAGCTGCCCTGCCTTTTTAATCTCATATTACAAAGCTTTTCCGGCCGTGATTAATAACCCAACTACATGTACTGTAATAGCAAACCGTACTGGAGGTAATTATACAAAAATACAGTTCAGGACTAAGTGACTGATATCAAGTGTACTGCAGCTTATTATTTACTACGTCACAAATAACATGAAAGGGTTTTGTGTTGTAATAAACAGCTGTAATTGTATGTTAGTTGTACCAGCTGTCATGGGTATTGTTAGTTGTACCAGCTGTCATGGGTACTGTTAGTTGTACCAGCTGTCATGGGTATTGTTAGTTGTACCAGCTGTCATGGGTATTGTTAGTTGTACCAGCTGTCATGGGTACTGTTAGTTGTACCAGCTGTCATGGGTACTGTTAGTTGTACCAGCTGTCATGGGTACTGTTAGTTGTACCAGCTGTCATGGGTATTGTTAGTTATATCAGCTGTCATGGGTACTGTTAGTTGTACCAGCTGTCATGGGTATTGTTAGTTATATCAGCTGTCATGGGTATATAACCTTACTTTTAACCATGCATTTATAACTTTACCGATTTTGACGCTTGACGTACCGATTTGCGAGGAATGAAACACCGATTTTCACTTAATGCCCGATTTTCCAACCATTATTTTCTCCTCGGTCTCCATTTCATTCTTCATCCACTAACTTCCTTCTGACATACCTGGTGTTGTGTGTGTGGAGTGGGGGGGGTGTGTGATGGTGACCTACATTGTTCTCTTGATGGTGCCTGACTGACTGGCCTTTACGTCACACAATCAAGTTTTCCCCCCACCCCCCCCACCCCCTCCGCCTGCCCCAGCCTCAGTGTTGGACGTCATGTATTTAAATCATTCTAGGATTTTTATCTCTCGAGGCTGGTAAATGAGGTGGCCACTCGCTCTTAATCTAACGTCGACTGGTATTGGTTGGTGAAGATGGCGTTGTTAGGTGGAGTGGGTGGAGGTGGAGTGGGTGGGGGTGGAGTGGGGGGGTGGAGGGACGGGGTGAGTGGGGGGATGACCAATCTCGACTAACGCAAAAATAAGTAAATTCTTCCACTTGTATGTATAAGAATTTTCGGTATCTAGTGAACACACACACACACACACCCACACACACACACACCCACACCCCACACCCACACACACACACACACACACACACACACACACCCACCCACCCACCCACACCCACACACACACACACACATCCCTTTTTTTCAGTTGTATTTCCCGGCCGCTTCCTGGTGGCCTCAACAACTCCCGCCCCCAAGACATAATTATAGTCATGTTATCAGAGCCATATAGAGTGATCCACTATGTCTCACCTACTGTACTACACTGACCTTCTAGGAGGATATTTTAAAGGTGTAATAAATGGTTTCGATTACAGATAAATATATATTATATAAATTGTTTAAATATGTATCTAAAATGAAGTAGATTTTCGTAGCTTTTAGGGAACAAATTCTCAAGCATGAAGTCACGCCTGAAGCTCAGTTCGGTGATTCTGTTTGGTGTTCACTGTTCTTGTCAAACAAGTTTTGTAGTAAAACTATACCACCAAAAAAAATTACTTGTTCATCTTATAAATTTTACCAATAATGATACTACTGTATATAAAGTGGACCTAGACTCTACAGTTAACCTTTAAGATGGTTCAATATATATGTGTGTGTGTGTGTGTGTGTGTGTGTGTGTGTGGACCACTAATAGTGTACACAAGAACAAGATACAGCCCAGAACACAAGTGATGGGATAACAATTAGCAGCAGTGGTCCTCTTGCCCTTTAAACTAATCCTTCATGTTCTTGTGTTCTCCTTGTTCTTGTGTTCTCCTTCAGGTTTCCGACACTGTACAGGTAACCCGGTGATCCTTTGTCTGTCGCCTCCACCCAACTTTGGCTACCCAGAGGTTCATTAGTCACCTGGTCACGTGTACCTGGAGTTACATGTCAGTACACTCCAGGTGAGAGAGAATGTGGTTTGAAGTGCCCCCTTGGTAACTGGCTGAATGGGCCCGAGTCCTAATAGACCCCTAACCTAACCTAACCTAACCAATAGAATCAGGGCCAACACGATTAGGGTTCCTGTTGTACTCCAATCTCAAGGGTTAGGTCAAGTGAATTTAAGTCAAGTTAGGCTAGGTTAAATTAAGTTAGGTTAGGCTAGGTTAAATTAAGTTAGGTTAGGCTAGGCTAGGTTAAATTAAGTTAGGCTAGGTTAAATTAAGTTAGGTTAGGCTAGGTTAAATTAAGTTAGAAATATATTACATTAGGTTGGGGACGACAAGAACAAAGTCTTATTAAAACTGGAGCAATTTGACCCCCCCAACGTCCTTCACTCCTACCTCCCTCACCCCGGCAGGCAGTTTCTTTGCGTCGTCAGGGACCCATGAGAGGGTACTGGTTCCAAGGCCGTACAGCAGGAGAACGCGACCTTACGGTACCTCGAAGGTCTGCAGCAGGAGATTCAGGTAGATATGTACGTGGGTGGGTAGGCGGGCAGGCAGGCAGCCGGGCAGGCAGGCGGGCGGGCGGGCGAGCGGGCGGGCAGGTAGGTAGGTAGGTAGGTTCTCCAACTGCACAAGGCTGGTCCATTAATATTTTCGGGACTAATTAGCATTTCCACCTACAGGTAAACTAATTAGCATTTCCGCCTATAGACTAATTAATATTGGGTCTGGCGGTTCAATTAAGATGTAGAGTTGGTTGAGCAGAACGAGGTGTGACGGCAGCAGCAACTTGGCTTATATAATAATATTACCGAGTCACATTAAACGAAGGTGAGGAAGTTTGGTATGACAAATTTTACCTTATAAACTTTATGCCCGTATCTTACCGACTTTATGCCCGTATCTTACCGACTTTATGCCCGTATCTTACCGACTTCATCCCCCGTATCTCACCGACTTTATGCCCGTATCTTAGCGACTTTATGCCCGTATCTCACCGACTTTAAACCCTTAACTACACATTGTATATACCAGTACACTACTTCACACAACTTGTCACTCTCACTCTACCTGACGTATCAACCACCTCTCTCTCTCTCTGCGTGTCCATTAGGGAGAGTGAGTGGGTGGAAAGAGGGCTCTCCTCCCCCTCCCTCCCCCCACTCTCTCAAGGTGTCCATTAGGGAGAGGAGGGTGGAGGAGGGTCCTCCCTCCCTCTCTCTCTCAAGGTGTCCATTAGGGAGAGTGAGTGGAAAGATAACTCTCCCTCCCTCCCTCTCTCTCTCTCCAGCGTGTCCATTAGGGGAGAGGAGGGTGGAGGGAGGTTTGGTCTCTCTCTCTCACGTGTCCATTAGGAGAGGAGGGTGAAAGGGTGATAGGGTCTCTCTCCCCTCTCAACGTGTCCATTAGGGAGAGGAGGGGTGGAGGTGTTAGGTTTGTGTCTCTCTCTCTCAGCGTGTCATTAGGAGGAGGAGGGTGTGGAAAGGTGCTAGGTCTTCCCTCAACGTGTTCATTAGGGAGGGAGGGGTGAGAGGTGTTAGTTATCTCTCTCAAATCCTCTCTCTCCTCTCTCTCTCTCTCTCTCTCTCCTCTCAACGTGTCTACAGGGAGAGGAGGGGTTATCTCTCCCCTGTCTCTCTCTCTCCTCCCAACGTGTCCATTAGGGGAGAGGAGGGTGGAGGGATATTCCTCCCTCTCTCTCTCTCTCTCTCTCAACGTGTTCATTAGGAGAGGAGGGGTGGAGGGAAGATATTCTCTCTCCTCTCTCTCTCTCTCTCTCCTCTCAACGTGTTCATTAGGGAGAGTGAGTGGAGGGTGTTAGTTATCTCTCCCAACTTTCTTCACCTCCCTCTCTCTCTCTCTCTCTCTCTCTCTCTCTCTCCCTCTCAACGTGTTCATTAGGAGAGTGAGTGGGTGGAGGAGGGTGTTAGTTATCTCTTCCCTCTCAACGTGTTCATTAGGGAGAGGAGTGGTGGAGAGGGGTAGATTATCTCTCCCTCTCTCTCTCTCTCTCAACGTGTTCATTAGGAGAGTGGAGTGGTGGAGGGTGTTAGTTATTCCTCCCTCTCTCTCTCTCTCAACGTGTTCATTAGGGAGAGTGAGGGTGAAGAGGGGTGTTATCTCTCTCTCTCTCTCTCTCCTCTCAACGTGTCCATTAGGGAGAGGAGTGGGGTGGAGAGGGTGTTAGTTATCTCTCTCAACTTTCTTCACCTCTCGTGCTCACATTCAGTTGCTGGACGCCGCCTCTTTACTCCTCATATTATGGACTTAAAGTTCCGCTAACTTTAGTGGTTTGTAAGTTAGTACTACTTTTGTGGGAGAGGTTGATGCAGTTGCTTTTGTTGGTGATAGATTTTGTTTTATCTTTGTTGTTGTTGTTGTAATGGAGGCTATTGTTGTGATTTTTTTAGTAAAGGATGTTGTTCTTGTTGTTTGTTGGTAAAGGCTATTGTTGTTGTTGTTGTCAGGGATTTAGTAGGTTAATGATTTATACCCGAATACATGAATAGCACATTTAATGACTGAGTACTAAAACATCCTAAACTGAGTACTTGAATAATTCTTACCAATACACCACTCTGAGTACTACTTTATCCGAGTACCTGATATTTTTACTTGAGTACCATACACTTAATACCTCAGTACAAGAACCTACTAAACTGAGTACCTGAATATCATCTAGTACATATATATACCATTGTGAGTACTATTTCTGAGTACATGAGTAACATACACCGGCCATCAGAGTACATAATGACATTTAGTATATCAGGCAGGTACGTGTGTGTGTTGTGTGTGTGTGTGTGTGTGTGTGTGTGTGTGTGTGTCCGGATACAAAAACATCTCTCTCTGTTTTTCTAATGTATGTGTGCATGCATCCTGATACACACACACACACACACACACACACACACACACACACACACACACACACACACACACACACACACACACACACACACACACACACCAATAGGAAGACAACACCCCAGCACTCGTCACCAAGGTACCTCCAGTGCGTGAAGCTTCCTATGTAAACACGTTCACATGGCTGTCACCTGTGTGTGTGTGTGTGTGTGTGTGTGTGTGTATTTGTTAGGTGTCACATTTATATAGGCTACTGAAGTACTTTTATGATGGTTGACTATGAAATGGGTACCGGTTCTACCAGGCCCCTAAATTTTTATCCAAGTGAACCATTAGGACTGGAACCCATTATACTGGGTTCATTAGGATCAGCCCATTAGTACTGGGGCCCATTAAGACGAGGGTCTATTTGAACTGGGGTCTATCTAACCTATCACCACAACATTTCAGGTCAGTTTATCATCAAGCTACCCTCGGCTCCCTCTGTTTGACACCTCTCACCTCCGGCGGCCGGTGAAGATGAAGAGACCGAGGGTGGGGTGGGGGTGAGAGGTGGGGTGAGAGGGTGGGGGTGAGGGGGTGGGGGTGAGAGGGGTGGGGTGAGAGGGTAGAGAGTAAGGGGACAGGGGTTGGGGTGAGAGGGTGAAGGGGGGTCTACATATCAAGTCACCACAGAAAACGTCAAGGGTTATAATCCTCACAGTGCAGCCGAGACAGCGTGTGAACCTGTGTGTGTGTACGTAAAGACACACACACACAACACTACTGTACACAACATCCCAATGATCCGATAACTCAGCAAGACTTTCACTAAACCTCATCATCACTTCCCGTAGCTTTGTGCACTTCCCCAACTCCACCTACCCCTTCCCCAACCTACCCTCTCCCCCAACCTACACCCCTCTCCCCCACCAACACCCCTCTCCCCACCAGCACCCCTCTCCCCCAACCTACACACCCTCTCCCCAACCACACCCCTCTCCCCAACCTACACCCCAACCTACACACCTCTCCCCCAACCTACACCCCTCCCCACCAGCACTCCCTCCCCAACCCTACACCCTCTCCCTCAACTTACACCCTCTCCCCAACCTCCCCTTCCCCCCACCACCCTCCCCCAACCCTACACACCCCTCTCCCCCAGCCTACACCTCCCCAGCCTCTCCCTCCCCCAACCCCCTCTCCCCAACTACACCCCTCCACCAACACTCCCCTCCTCCAACCTACACCCCCTCTCCCCAACCTACACCCCCCCCCCCACCTACACCCCTCTCCCCCAACCTCCCCCCCAACCACCCCCCTCCCCCCACCAACACTCCCTCCCCCAACCTACACCTTCCCCCCACCTACACCCTCTCTCTAACCTCCCTCACTACCACACACCTGTCACTCCCCAAATCTACAAGAAAATAACAATAACTAAACTAACCTAATAACCTAACCAAACAAGAGTCGCCCTCATCACCAGGCCACGAGGTCAACAGGGATAAGGTCGTCTCTAGCCAGGTCACGTATTTAATAACAAGACTGGTTGTTGGTTGGTTCTCAATAGTTCACAAATTCATGTTGTTAGTGTTGGTGTAGCTAAGTGAGGATTAAACAACCCGATAATGTTTAATTACAACCTCAATCAGAATAATGTTGTTGTTTTTGCTGTTGTATTTGTTGTTGTTTTTGCTGTTGTTTTGTTGTTGTATTTTTGTTGTTTTGGTCTCGTTAAGGATAAAAAACAAATCAATGAAATTTAAATAAAATCTAAAATTAAAGTCCTGTTGTTGTTGTTGTTGTTGTTTTAGTCTAAATGAGGATGAAAAAAATCAATAACTTTTAAATAGCGCAATTAACCATCAAACCGAAATTACCTGATAGAGTTTGTTATGACAGGTATATAATTATGACTGACATTCATTCCGACACACCTGGTAGAATAATAATTAATAATAATAATATATATAATAATAATAATAATAATAATAATAATCCAGTGAGTGTTTATTTGGGTCATAGTTTAGGTACTTCGAGAAGGTGGTAGTTACGTTGTATTATTTACCTGCAGATGATAAAGTTACAATAAGATGCGATTTTAACGAGATACGGTGATTTATGGGAGGAAATTATCGGGCGTTCATAAGAAGAGAAATTATCACACGGGCGTTCATAAGAAGAGGAAATTATCACACGGGCGTTCATAAGAAGAAGTAAATTATCACACAGGCGTTCATTAGAGGAGGAAATTATCACACGGGCGTTCATAAGAGGAGAAATTATCACACGGGAGTTCATAAGAAGAGTAAATTATCACAGGCGTTCATTAGAGGAGAAATTATCACACGGGCGTTCATAAGAAAGAAATTATCACACGGGCGTTCATTAGAGAAATTATCACACGGGCGTTCATAAGAAGAGGAAATTATTACACGGGCGTTCAAGAAGAGAAAATTATTACACGGGCGTTCATAAGAAAGAAATTATCACACGGCGTTCACAAGAAGAGAAATTATCACACGGGCGTTCATAAGAAAGAAATACCACACACACGTTCACTTTAAGGACAAAATTATCATACACGATCAATACAGGACAAAATTATCATACAGAAGGATAATGAAGGACAAAAATCATACTACGTAATGAATGACCTGATCACCAGCGCCGTAAACACAAACAACCCACCCCCACCCAGTCGTTTACCAAATAACGAAACAATTCAAGGCTGCACAACTGACACTACCTAGGAACAACTAACTGGTATTTTCACAAGAGAGAGAGAGACAACAAACACCACACAAAACATCACTACCAACACACACACCAGATAATCAATTCAATATGTAATGATCACTGAGTCGAGTATAATACACCTACATTTGGGAAGCGTTCAGTGCGGGAGGGAGGGAGGAGGGAGGGGAGGGAGGGAGGAGGGAGGGAGATTACGCCTGGAATAAGTCCCGATATTTTTGATGATACAATTATCCACTCGAGTGAGTTAACTCTGTTTGTTCTAAGGTTCCCAATAATGGTCAGGCTGGTTTTAATACTATGAGAAGGTGGGGGGAGGGTGGAGGGAAGGAGGGAAGGGAAGGGAAAGGAGGGAGGAGGATAGAGAGGGATGATGGTATGGAGAGGAAGGAATGAGGAGGGAGGTGATTTGGAAAGGGGAGGAGGAGGGGTGATGGTATGGAGAGGAGGGGGGGAGGATATAAGGAGGGAGATAGAATATATATATAGATGGCTGGATAGATGACAGGATAGATTGATAGAGGGGACACACACACACAACTCCAAACAAAACACAAAACAACTACAACAACAAATACACAAATAAACATCAGTGACAAGAAAGTGACGGAGAGAGAAACAAGCTCGCTGTAGCCCCGGCGTGCGTGGTGGATAGGCTGTCGTCGTCATGGTGACCAGGTATGGCGTCACCCGGATCAGCTAGACCAGAAGCCACGTCAAGCACACCTGACCGATGATCGCCTAGAAATACAAATACCATACAGGACCAGAATCTGACCTTGGGTGTTGTTAGAGGATGAGGAGGAAGGGGATGATGATGTTAATGAGATTGGCAATTGTTGGTGCTGGATGCTTGGTATTAAGTCCCACAGTGAGGACCATCATAGAATAATAATGAGAATGGGTAGGAATATATGTCCCAGGAAGGTGACCACCACACCAGTGTCTTACCAACCCTAAGGTCACACCCACCATGAAGTAAGGGGAGGGTGGGGGTGTGAAGGGCGTGTGCAAGGTTGTCTGTTTAGTGGATATTAAACTCCTGGAGAAACCCCTGACGTCACTTCCTCTTGGTATATCCAGCTCTGTGATACTAGAAATTCCTTCCCTGACCTCGAGGAATAAAAGGTTGTTGTCGCCTTCCGTATGCATACGCTCCTGTAGAAGGTATTATGGATGAGCCTATTGTACATAGATTCTCCCCTGACACCACACACGTATCCACTTCCTACCGACTCGTTCCCGTCACACCCCTCGCTGCAACGAAACCAAACCTGATTTTTGAGGAGGGGGACGGAATGTCACAAAACTGGAACTTTGTCTGTATAATGCTGAGAGATCCAACATAACGCTTGTCAGACGGGTCAAGCCCATCCACATCCACCTAACATCGAGTACACCACCAGTCCCCGAACACCAATGTATCTTTGTAACACTTCCATCGTGTTCGTCGACAAGGCACTCCCAACAGCTGAGGGAGGAATGTAGGGGCTGAAGGACGGCCTATAACCCACTCTCTGGCCCGTCTCCCTCCCTTCACCTCTCCCACCCTACAACCATCCCTTCCCTCTCCACCCCTAATCACCTCCCCCCCACCCCCACAATCACCTCCCACCCCACCCCCCAATCACCTCCCACCCCACCCCAATCACCTCCTCTACCCCTCCAATCACCTCCCCCTCTCCACCCCCAATCACCGCCCCTCTCCACCCCCAATCACCTCCCCCACCCCACCAACAGTCCTTGCTCCTCAACTGAACTAATGAGTTTTTCTCACTACAATAATATCCAAGAATCTGGCTAAGAAAAAGACCACAAGTTTCTTCCTGGATAGAGATGTACTTAACTGGCCTTAGTGTAGTTGTCCAGATGTTCAAAAGTTCCTACCCCCCACCCCCGTAAGAAGAGTACCTGAAGTGATCAAATTAAGAAAGTAGAGTATTAGTGTTATCTTGAACCGAATGAAGGTGATCTTATAACACCTTTAATCACATGAGTGATGCTGTGTAATAGAGAATTTGTGTTCATTAAAGGTTAACTTAACACCAAATTACTGGGATTTGGTTGTGTAAGAGACAGTGTTCGACAACATAACAAATAAGTGACTTTGGTGGGTTATTCTCTACGGATCATCACCTCCAAGAGAGACTCGTCTTAAAAGAACATCGGATTAATTACATTTTACATTAGTTTACCTTACTTACAGTGGATGAAATTCTACCTTGAACTTCACACAAAGTAAAGTAAGTGTTCAGTAATTCAGTATACATATATATATATACAACTACTACACTATCAGCATCAATGTCAAGTAACAATTAAACCAGAAGCGAAGTACAAGGTTGATTGATAATTTTTCCTCGTTATTTTTAAAGGAGGAAACAAGTCGTCTCTCTCTTCTCTCTCTCTCTCTCTCTCTCTCTCTCTCTCTCTCCCAAAACAAAACACCTTCGCCTCAATTTCTAATGGAGACATCACTAGAATCACTTTTTATACACACACAAACACACACACACACACGACTCTACCCTGGTATTGTATCGTCTAACAGGATTATATAATTATAAGGAATACATTTTATCATAAACTAAACGACAAACTTAATATAAAACTTTACACAATGATGGTGGAGATAACCTGAAGGTGGATCAATACCTGATTTTTGTATTCTTATTAACATTATATACGAATATCAGATTAAATGTTAGTGGGGTAGATAACATCAGCATTATGTTCCAGTACGGTAATGTCTACTACGGTCATCACACACACACACACACACACACACACACACACACACACACACACACACAAGATGAATGTAATCAGATAATGATATAAGAAATTTTAAATATACACTGGTAATAATATTGAGGTGACATTACACTGCGGATTGACAATTGTATAAGTATTCTGGATATGAGAGAGAGAGAGAGAGAGAGAGAGAGAGAGAGAGAGGAGATAAATGACACAGGAATAAAAAATAGAAAACCTGCTGTAAAATGAAACAAGGAATAAGAAATAGAGATAAAGAGAAGACTAGTAGTAATTCAAGAGGTATTACCAGGCAGAGGTAGTTAGGAAAGTTAGTTAAAGTGATATAGACATAATAATGGGTAGAGAATAGTAAATATTGATGGGTTATGGTAGGAGTGAACTGGTTAGGTTAGGTTAGGTTAGGAGACTCAGCTGACCAAACATACGCAAGCACCAAACAACAACAACAACAAAAACACACGAACTAACACCACTACCACACACCCCTCCACCACCACCAGACACCCACCCTCACCACACACACACACCCCTCCACCACCACAGACACCCACCCCCACCACTACCACACACCTCCACCACACCAGACACCCCCACCACCACACACACCCCACCACCACAGACACCCCCCCTCACCACTACCACACACCCTCCACCACCTCAGACACCCCCTCACCACTACCTCACACCTCCACCACCACCAGACCCTCACCACTCACACAGACACCTCACCACCACACACACACCACCTCCACCACCACCAGACACCCCCCTCACCACTACCACACACCCACCACTAGACACCCCTCACCACAACACACACACTCTCCACAACCACCAGACCCCTCACCACTACAGACACCCCCTCCCACCCCCACATCATGACATTACTGGAGGCCACAATGCTAATGTCAAGACACAAGTTTACGGGGAAGCATTTAGGGGGAGGAGGAAGAGGAGAAGAACGAGGAAGAGAAGGTGGAGGACGAAGAGGAGGAAGAGAAGGCGATGATGGAAGACTAAGAGAAGAAGGAAGAGATGGAGAGGAGGGAGGAGGAGGAAAGGAGAAGAACGAGGACGAGGAAGAGAAGGCGATGATGGAAGACTAAGAGAAGAAGGAAGAGATGGAGAGAAGGGGAGGAGGAGGAAGAGGAGAAGAACGAGGACGAGGAAGAGAAGGCGATGATGGAAGACTAAGAGAAGAAGAAAGAGATGGAGAGAAGGAGGAGGAGGGAAGAGGAGAAGAACGAGGACGAGGAAGAGAAGGATGATGGAAGACTAAGAGAAGAAGGAAGAGATGGAGAGAAGGGGGAGGAGGAGGAAGAGAGAAGAACGAGGACGAGGAAGAGAAGGCGATGATGGAAGACTAAGAGAAGAAGGAAGAGATGGAGAGAAGGAGGAGGAGGAGGAGAAAGAGGAGGAAGACGAAGAATAACGAAGAAGAAGAAGAAGAAAGGAAGAAATACAACAAGGGCGACGAAGAAGGACGACTAAAAAAAATAAATAAAAAAAGAAAAGAACGAAGCAATACGTAACTGGAACGAAGTACATGGA
>NW_024715438.1:0-20989 GCF_018991925.1 Homarus americanus
AGACAACAAACTAAATTGGAAACCACACGTCAGTGAAATTGTCAAATCCTCCAGTTTCTGTCTCCACCTCCTCCGCCGACAAAAGTCCCTCAGAGTTCCTGCACCCGAGCTCCTCAGTGTTTACTCAACATTCATACTTCCCAAGCTCGCCTATGCCTCCCTACCTGGTCTTCTTCCCTAAATGCCACACAACATAAACACCTAGAAAAAGTGCAAAAGAGGGCATGCAAGATTATTCTCTCCCCTTCCTACTCCACATATCAAGAAGCGCTTCTTTCCTTGTGGTTATCAGCATATACCTAGATCACGCGCACCTACAGTGATTTACTTGCATATATATATATATATATCTTGATAAAATCACACGGGAAAATGGAAACAACGGAGTACCTTAGCTTTCGTCTTTATTCAAGACATCTTCAGAAGCAACTGGATTACATGGACAGAGAGAGGCTTAAATATACAAGGTGACCTTAAAAACATGAGGTCAGGTCATATTGATGACATCCACTAATCCCCACACCAACACACACGTAGAGGAGCTTAAGAGAAGGGTGGTGACCTGACTAGCCAGGTCAGGTCAGAAAAAAGGGACCCACAAAATAACTATCATACATCTAGATCAAAGGTTTCCAAAGCATTTTTAACCTTGGGCCACTGACAAATAAATTTATGTAACATATTATCAGTTTTGAACTTACCATCACTAAGGTTTATTGATTTTAATTCCTAAATCAAACTTAATCTTTCTGTGACACAAGATGATTTGAATACTTCTAAGCTTTTTTCCCAAGCAATGGGGTGATTATTATTCCTAACATGAACGAACAAGGCACTGCTTTCAGATGCAGTTCTGATATTATACTTATGTTGTTTGATTCTGAGCTGCAGTGTTTTTCCTGTCTGACCTACATAATTACCAATTACATTTTTGCATGGAATATAATAAACACTTCCATTTACATTTCAAACTTGGGCTATATTAACATATTGGTAATGGATTTGAGTCATGCTTATAACATTATTATTTAGAAGCAGGGGACCAAACCTAACAGGACAAAATTCTATTTACGATAGGGCAAGTCAAAATATTCTTAGAAGTGTAGAACTTGTTTGAGAGGAATGAAAGGATTTTTTAGCCCTGTTAAAACAACGATCAACAAACACAGAAGGGTACCCGAGTTTCTGTGCAACATCTATCACAATTCGCCATCAGTTACATAAGTTGTATATATGACCCCTGTACCACTAAGGAAAAGATCGTGTTGCCTGACTCACGCACGCACTTGATGATAATGAGGATACGAGTCATTAATTTTTCCCCCAGTAGTGTTCATTCAGTGGTGTGTGTGTGTCCCTCTCATACGTTCACTTACCCGAGACGAAATACAAACCCCAGATTTACACGGTCGACAACTAAGGTGTAGGAATATCAACCAAGAAGCAACATAAATACTGGTATAATTTGATCCCACCAACCACGGTCACCAGCAGTATAATTAATGGTGTTACAAGTATATAATTCCCCTTTCAACAACCTTGAACCTACCCTTCCATAATTTTTGTATAGTTATTATCTCTTGTTTGGACCTATCTTGAGTACGCGAATAAAGAGGTTTGTTAATAAAGCTTAGGAATACAAGGAAGCAAATAATTTATTCACCTTAATTAGTTTCAAATGTAAAAAATCTACCTGTATTATTATTATATAGTCTATCTTAGTCTTTATATGACCGGTAATAACAACATTGAATGTAATTAATCTAAAAAAAAAAATATTCATCATTTTTCTTCATTTCTTCTCACACTGAATCACTTAATTTTTTCTACTGTCAGAAATTATCACAAAATCTACGTTGTTTCCATACATAACAAATAAATCTCCCTGGAGCCTTTTATCACGCTGGGGGTCGAGGAGTGACTGGGCGGGTAAGCAACAAACATACAGTACGACTCCGCCTCAGGCATTATGGCCACATTTGACAAGGTTGGCTCTACACCCAGGACGTCGCTACACCCAGTTACGCCGCCCATTAATTCACACGACACACAGGATTACCGACACCCAGAAGGTTACTACAATGAAATACACTTAGATTAGACGAGATGCAGGTTCACTTAAGTTTAGATTACATTCCGGATTACACGAAAAAAACAGACTAGGTAACTCATTATGTCCACAGATACCAGACTACAGCAAGATACACAGGGATCGATTACACACACACACACACACACACACACACGGACAAGGCTGCAGTCGTTTTTCTTGGAATTAGATGTTTGCCAAGGTATTGATTTCCTTCCTCACTAGTAGACGCTAAACCTGAAGTGTAATGTATAGTGAATGACGATTTTATATTTAATATCTGATGAATGCGAAGAACAGATTACAAAAACAAAAAATAAATGATTAAATTTACCAAAAATTTTAAAATGGACTTGATTTTGTTTAGTTTGGTCTTCAAAATCCGAAATAGACGAAAAGGCGATCCATTGAATCTTTAAAAAAAAAAAGCAGAAAAATAAACTAAAAGAAATTGGTAAAAAAGGCAAAAAAGAAGGATGAAATATAAAAAGTAGAAAAGGAAAAAGAGGAAACTTGATAAGCAACAAACCAGCTGTTACAATGCGAAAGCGTCACCGATAATTCTACGGACGTTATTCTCCGCGTTTTATTAGGTCTTGACGAGTGCTCAATTACCATTACTACCACCTCCACCACCACTATTACCACCACAAACATCGCAATTACCACTAACACCAATATTACCACCACCAACACCACCACTATTACCACCACCACCACCACCAACACCACCATTATCACAACCACTATCACCACTATCATTACTACCACTACCTGCACCACTATGACCACCACCACCTTGCTACTTAACACATGCTGGGGACATAGTTAATGGCCCCGCCTGACAATGAGGGAAACTTAGATCACCACACAATAGATGGAGGAATATTGTGTGTGTGTGTGTGTGTAATAATAATAATAATAATAATAACAATAATGAACGGTTTATTGAAAGAGCTTGGCAGCCAGAAGGCTGAAAATATACAGTTACATATTTGGGGAATGGGTTTCGAATTACAAATAATATACAAGTAACATAAGTGACACAAATAAGACATATAATAAATAGATGGGGAAAAGCTCAAACTACAGTTCATTTCAAAATAGTGACAGTGCAAGGAGTAGTGTTTACTGGGAGTGAATACACTGGTTTATTACAAGTTATTGATAATTTTTACAATGGTTGGGACTGAGCTGTTCTTATAGCGACCAGTTCGTGCACGTATGGGCTGGATGCGGTTGTGGTGTCGAACAGCAATTCTCGGACTAGGGATCTCAGGTGGTAGTAGGAGCCGGTGTCGGGGATGGTGTAGAAGCTTCTTACCAAATTTGCAGATGAGGTCGTGGTGATGGTCAGTGAGAGTCGAAAGGGTCAGTGTGTTGAGCGCTTCTTGATATGTGGAGTAGGAAGGGGAGAGAATAATCTTGCATGCCACTCTTTTGCACTTTTTCTAGAGTGTTTACGTTGTGTGGCATTTAGGGAGGAAGACCAGGTGGGAGAGGCATAAGTGACTGGGAAGTACAGATAAATATAAACACTGAGAGCTCAGTGCAGGAACTCCGAAAGGACCCGGGAGATGCGGCGGAGGAGTTGGAGGCAAACTGGAGGATTTGATAACCTTCACTGACGTGTGGTTTCAATTTAGTTTGTTGTCTATGGTGACGCCGAGGGCTTCGTGGAATCTACAACCTGGAGTGTGTTCCGGACCTAGAGTAATGGAAGGAGGTGGGACAATGTCCAGAGAAGGGTTGATGTGCATAACCATGGTCTTGGTATGGTTGATGGTGACATGGTTGTTAGTGGCCCAGTTTTGGAGACTGTTCAATAAATCCTGAAGGGCGGTATAGTTGGGAGCAGAATTGTTGACGCTGATCCCAATGGTGGAGTCGTCGACATATTTCCAGCGAGCAGGGGTTTCTCTTAGGGCATCATTGATGAGCATAAGGAAGCAAAGTGGTCCCATCTTGGTGCCTTGGGGGACGCCACAGGTGAGTGACTGAAAGGTGGAGACAGCCCTCGTGGCAATGCAACAGCGTCGGTCACCTGAGAGTCTGCAACCATGGTACAAGACTTCTCCGAAGCCCGAGGTCAATAACGCTGTTGATGATTATGTTGTGGTCTTCCGGTCAGGCAGTGAAATCAATGAAGGCGACAGCTACAGACATTTTTCGTTTCTCGGGATATGGCAGTACTATGTAATCGAAAGCGTAGACAGTGATTGGTGGAGGAAGTTTTCATGTTGCCAAATTGCTGAGGGTCTACGACTCCTGCAATATCAGCATAAGCCCAGTCGAACACAAAACTTTCACAGATTAGGCTGGGTATTGGGGTGATTGCAATAGGTCGTAGCTGATTTAAGGATTGTGGGCTGGTTGACTTGGGCACTGGTGATACATAAGAGGTCTTCCAGTCAGCTGGGCATCTGGCTTGACTGAGAGAAGCATTGATGATGGGGCATAGGGGTTTAGCAAGCTCCGGGAGAACTCCTTGAAAGAGTTTCATTAGTGTTAGAATCCAATGGGGGTGAGTAGAGCGTTTAAATTTAGTTTGTCCCATTGTTTTGCTTTCCTTCAAATTCTTCTACTAAGTCAATGATGGGAAGAGGGGCTGGTAGGTAAGCAGGGAGAGTGGTTGTGTCAAGCCGGGGGAGCGTCTGGCATATAGTAGCGAAATGGTTATTTGTTTGCTCAGCTGCGTCAACATTAGTGAGATGGCTAAGGAAGGGGAGGGGGTGTGTCTTATTGTTTAGTCCACAGAGTTCTTTAAGCTTACCATACCATTGACTGATGTTGGTCTGCTTCAGGTTTTGTAATTTGGTTGGGTAGTGGGACTTCTTTGCAGTGTGTGTGTGTGTGTGTGTGTGTAATACTGAAAATCAAGGACAAGTGTGTTGTTGTTGTTGTTGAGAGAGAGAGAGAGAGAGAGACCAACCCAAACAAAATACTGCATTTCTCTTTATGATTTTCTACCTGACGCTCACATAAATCCTAATAATATTATCAGAACTGTATTTCTTCACTACTGTTAGTCTTCACACTCTACGTAACACACACTCTACATGTGAGTTAGTGGTGTATAGTTCATTACACAGGAGAGTTTGGGCGTTTTCTTCAAGCAACGCAAAGGAGCTAGTTTATTGAGCACCCCCATTATATCCTATGTAAGACGAAGCTTAAGAGATGTAATACCCAGCTCTATATCTCCGGCCCAGAGTCGTGTTACACTTCTTACACACTTGGTGATATATAAACAGTTTTCTGAAATTCCTAAATGTCCTTCCATCAGCTCCTGCCTCCTGCTCTGGGCGCCACGACAGAGGATCAGGCAGCGAGAAGTCATCTTAAAAATATGCAATAATCTCCTGGAGGCGACACACACAAGACTCGAGAAACAATGTTAATAAAAATGTAAATTAGCATCGGTATAATCCCGGAAGTTTGTGACTTGTCAACAAAGGCGAGAAAAAGAAATGTTTACAATTTTTTTTGTAATTTAATATTTTCAACTAATAATGATAATGTTAAGGAAATAAATACCTGTCATTACTAATTACCATTTTAGGTTTAGTGTTTCCTAGTCTTAAGGGTTTAGGTGTTTTATTATTTAAATATCATATATAAACACCAATTAACTGGGTTTAACAATTACAAAATTACATAAATCCAGCAAATTAATGTGAACCTACTATAGCTTACACCCTACAGCGGCACCTTACAGTACGGCCACCGAGGGTCCACATTGTCTACGTATATCCCAGTGAAACCTAAATATAACGGACTCTCTTCCTCCATATAGTCCGTTATATGGAGGTTTCACTGCATTTCCTTTATTGTTTTGCGATGAATAAACCAGAGAGAGAAATTTAGGACAGACAGACAGGTCATAACCCCACCCCCTCCATCGCTGAGTGGTATAAATAACATTGACGTAACGCACAATGCTATCTCATAAACACAGGATTTTTTTAAGGGAGGGGGGCAATTGTGGGGGAGGGGGCAATTGTGGGGGAGGGGGCAATTGTGGGGAATGGGGTAATTGTGGGGGAGGGGGCAATTGTGTGGGAGGGGGTAATTGTGGGGGAGGGGGCGGGTTGTGGGGAGGGAGGGCGATTACATAAAAAAATATCATATTGTATTTGTTTTTTGTTTGTATCGAAAAACAAAAACAAATAACGCTTCCGAGTCTTTAAATAAATAAATAAATAAATAAATAAATAAAACCAAAGGACTAAACTGCATTTCATTATTCTTTTTTTTTATCTTTCCTGCGTTTTTACTGTATGCACCAAAGGACATACATTTTTTTTCTTTTTAATCATAAAGTTAAATGTTTCCTTTATTACCATAATTCTCGCGGGGACAAGTCAATAATCTTTTTTTTTTACATCTGTTTCTCGTGGCTTTTTTTTTTATCTTTCACGTGTTTTCGGTGTTTAGTGGTGTTTTTGTTTCACGTATTTTCGGTGTATAGTGGGTGTTGTTTTCATGTTTCACACGTTTTCGGTGTTTAGTGGTGTTTTTGTTTCACGTGTTTTCGGTGTTTGTTCTAATATGATTGAAGATAAGAGACAGCCAGCATCGTAGTGTAGTAGTAGTAATGACTAACAGAACTCCACAGTACAGCAGTGACTAAGATAACTCCACAGCACAGTACAGCAGTGACTAACAGAACTCCACAGTACAGCAGTGACTAAGATAACTCCACAGCACAGTACAGCAGTGACTAACAGAACTCCATAGTACAGCAGGGACTAAGATAAAATCACAGCACAGTACAGCAGTGACTAAGATAAATTCACAGCACAGCACAGCAGTGACTAACAGAACTCCATAGCACAGTACAGCAGTGACAACAACCAACACAGCAAACGACACACCTCATCACCGAACAGCAGTGAAATAGCCAAAGTTAAGAGTCATTTTCTGCCTCAATCAAAAGTTTTCTAAACAAAACAAAACACGTAGAGAGAGAGAGAGAGAGAGAGAGAGAGAGAGAGAGAGAGAGAGAGAGAGAGAGGACACACACAAAACACACGCTCCTCTCAAGAAAATTGGGTGACGGCTCTAGTGTTTAATTTTCATAATGCCTGAGTCAATATTTAATGTTTATTTTTTTCCCTTCACAATGTTAAAGTCAACATGATGAGCGGTGACACAGGCTCCCTCTATATAGGTCTTTGTCACTCACTCACTGACGGACGGAGGAATGAGCCAGGATGATTAACCTCTTCTTAATCAGACTAACATGGCTAAAACAACAAACATATACAAGGTTGAACGAGAACCAATTGACACACAACACAATGGTCTTAGTATAACCAATGTGTGTGTGTGTGTGTGTGTGTGTGTGTGTGTGTGTGTGTGTGTCATTAACATAGATAATAATAATCAAGAGTAAATGAAGCTAACATTCAAACACACAATAATGGATAAGTAAAAGCTGAAATGACAGGGATAATTTTTTTTTTACTGTTGTGAGAAAGAGAGTGAGTGAGTGAGGAGGAAAAGAAAGAGAGAGAGAGAGAGAGAGAGAGAGGTTGCTAGGGGGCATAGGGCAGTTCAAGATCCACTGAAAGAGGTCAGCTTTGTGGTCATTGCCTGGCAAATTTGTAGGCGTACGAATGGTTCTCAAAGGCACACACACACACACACACACACACACACACACACACACACACACACACACACACACACACACACACACACACACACACACACACACCATCTCTCTCTACCAGTGGGAGAAGAGAAGGAGGAGGAGAAAGAAGAAGAGGGAGAGGGGAAGGGAAGAACGGAAGGATATATAGTAATGAGCAATTGTTTTGTTAGTGTGATTGTCTGTAATCAAAAATTTTCTGTAGTTGACCATAACCTGTGTGTGTGTGTGTGTGTGTGTGTGTGTGTGTGTGTGTGTTAGTAAACAGGTCCCTCATTGGTACATTTCACTTGTTTGTTTAACTTCCTTCCCCTTACTCACTATGCCCGCGTTTTCGTCTAGCTGTGGGTGGGGGCGTGTGGGTGGTTTTGTGAGGCTGGGTCTGTGGGTGGGTGTGTAAGTGCCTGGATGTTAATCGATTTGCAGATCGTATTCCGGGGTAATGGTTAACCAGTGCAATTGGCGAGGCACTATACACGACATCTTCACTATTCACTTCACTATAAGACACAATAAACATCTTCACTATTCACTTCACTATAAGACACAATAAACATCTTCACTATTCACTTCACTATAAGACACAATAAACATCTTCACTATTCACTTCACTATAAGGTAAAAACACAACATCTTCACTATTCACTTCACTATAAGGCACTATACACACCATCTTCACTATTCTTTTCATTATAAGGCACAATAAACATTTTCACTATTCACTTCACTATAAGGCACTATACACACCATCTTTACTATTCACTTCACTATAAGGCACTATACACAACATCTTCACTATTCACTTCACCATAAGGCACTATACACACCATCTTCACTATTCACTTCACTATAAGGCACTATACACAACATCTTCACTATTCACTTCACTATAAGGCACTATACACAACATCTTCACTATTCACTTCACTATAAGGCACTATACACAACATCTTCACTATTAACTTCACTATAAGGCACTATACACAACATCTTCACTATTCACTTCACTATAAGGCACTATACACAACATCTTCACTATTCACTTCACCATAAGGCACTATACACAACATCTTCACTATTCACTTCACCATAAGGCACTATACACAACATCTTCACTATTCACTTCACTATAAGGCACTATACACAACATCTTCACTATTCACCTCACTATAAGGCACTATACACAACATCTTGACTATTCACTTCACTATAAGGCACTATACACAACATCTTCACTATTCACTTCACTATAAGGCACTATGCACAACATCTTCACTATTCACTTCACCATAAGGTACTATACACAACATCTTCACTATTCACCTCACCATAAGTCACTATACACAATATCTTCACTTTTTACCTCACTATAAGGCTCTATAAGCATCTACACTACTCAGTACTCACTTCACTATAAAACTACTTTACGTCTCACCTACTTGGCAATGTTCCAACCTCATTAATTTTTTTTCGCAAGATTTTGAAGTTCGTGGCCGAATTTCAACTTGACCTCAGTAGAAGAACTGCTGGTCAAGGGTAAGTTGTCGTTATGACTTACTTTGAGAAATTGGACATCTCTTGTTTCACCAGCTCCAGCCTCTCATGGCTGGAGTTGGTTGAAGCTGAAGAAAGCAGCCAAACTTTGGCTTACCTTACACCCAAGCCCCAGAGAGAACCCCGTCAACGAGTGCCCAGCAAGCCCAACCATACTTTGGCTTCCCTTACACCCAAGCCCCAGAGAGAACCCCGTCAACGAGTGCCCCGCAAGCCCAACCATGCTTTGGCTTCCCTTACACCCAAGCCCCAGAGAGAACCCCGTCAACGAGTGCCCTGCAAGCCCAACCATGCTTTGGCTTCCCTTACACCCAAGCCCCAGAGAGAACCCCGTCAACGTGTGCCCCGCAAGCCCACCCAGGTACCCCAGGAGAACGGGTGGCCCAAGGATATAACACCAAAGAAGTCCCGCAAACCTACTGGTAGTTTTACAGGATTTGTTGTTCGAGTCCCCAAGGTGCCCTGCCTTAACTGATATGTAAAAAAATCAATAAAATTGAAAAAGAAAATTATCCGTTGTTTTGTTTTTATATCCTTGTAAATAAGTACTACAACTACTGTTAATAATAATAGTTTTCTTTATTTCTAAGCCATGTCACTATGTCACATGGTACTGTTTCTCTACTCCACTTCTTTCTTTCATTCATTTCTCTCTATCATACATACATACATACATACATACATACATACATACATACATACATACATACATACATACATACATACATACATCATACATACATACATACATACATACATACATACATACATACATACATACATACATACTTAACTAAACAATTGATAAAGACCAACAGACAGACAGACAGTCACGTGGGTCCATCCCCCCCCCCCTGGTGCACACATATGTACAAGGTGTGATAACAACAACATGTACACCTTGTCCTTATATGTACCGTCACGTGTGTGTGTGTGTGTGTGTGACGCATCATCCAGAACAGCATCCGGTGTGACGTCACGTGTTAAACGAGAGATAGACAGACAGATGTAGACAGATGACAGGAGAACAACAAGACAGCTGAAATCTCTCTCTCTCCAAGGATCATAGCAGGGCATCACTGGACCACGCTTATATGTGTGTTGTCAAGTTGACTATTAGAATGATGTCGCTCCGGGTAGGTATCAACGCGGTGTGGGGTGATAGGGAGGTGGTGGTGGGGAGGGGTGGTGAGGGACTGTGGTAGGTGAGGGGACAGTGTGAGGTGACGGGAAGGGGTGGTGAGGGGGCAGTACACACAACTCCCACACCTACCTAGGGAAGAAGAGGGGTAAAGGTGTCCACAAAATATCAGAATGTTATTAATTATTTTTATTCACGAAAGTTAAAAATTACTGTAGGATTTTAACACTTTGTATACGACCTCAGTTGAATTGTAAGTCAGTAATATGATAATTATAGTAATGTTAGGTTGATCATTAGCCCAGTAGTGTTTGTTTGTTTGTGTGTCGTTGTTTACGTCTCCATCATAGCAGCGACATGAGCTCTCTGTATTGTGTATTAAAATATAGAAACATTTACACTATGATATGAATTATTACCTTAATAATTTTGTAATTTTAAGAATATTATAATAACTATGTTTATTAACTTTGTAAATTATTAATGGTGATGTATTAATATTAGACTTGTCACACACACACACACACACACACACACACACACACACACACACACCTCGTAATAGGGTGTAGTTATAACGATTAATAAGAGCTATAAACCACCTTAGTAGTTATTAATACCTCGCCAATGAACGGACACACCTGCCCATTATTATTATTACAGGTGTGTGTTATGGGAAACGATGAAGAATAGGGGACTCATTATACTGTCATGTACGGCTGAACCTAACATTATATTTCATGATGAGTTTGAATGACCCAACACTATATATAGGATGATAGTACGTATAATGACCCAACACTAATGAGAGTACATACAGTATAATGACCCAACACTATATAATAATCATGTATAATGACCCAACATCATTGACAGTACTTCGGGAACCAGAGCCGGAAAAAAACCCTTATGATGGTGGTAGTTGTTGTGATTATGAGTAGTGGTGGTGGTGGTGGTGGTGGTGGTGGTGGTGGTGGTGGTGGTGGGTAGTAGTAGTGGTGGTGGTAGCTGGTAGTAGTAGTGGTGAGGTGGTGGTGGTGAGGTGAAGACGTTGGTGGTGGTGGTGGTGGTGGTGGTGGTGGTGGTGGTGGTGAGTGAAGTGTAGTGGTAATTGAATTGGTGGTGGTGGTGGTAGTGGTGGTGGTGGTAGTGGTGGTGGTAGTAGTAGTGGTGGTGGTGTTAAGTATTATTAGACGTTATGAGTAATGGTCATCGTGGTAGTAGTATTATGAATAGTGGTTGTGGTACTGTTATAAATGGTGGTAGTAGTGTTATGAGTGTTAGTGGTTATAGTGAAGATTTATTTCCTTTCTACGACACACACACACACACACAGGCTACATAAATTTAGTATTCATAGTGATAATACTGGAATGATAAGTCACTTCCCCAAGTTCTGATGAGAGTCGCTTAAGATCAAAGGAGAGGACTGGAAGTGAGAGATGGTGTGTGTGTGTGTGTGTGTGTGTGTGTGTGTGTGTGTGTGTGTTGTGAAAGGAGTCGTGAGGCATCCTGTGAGAGAGTTAGGTTAGGTAGTGGATGTGAGGGAGAGAGAGAGAGAGAGGTGTCCATGGAGGTGAGTGGCCGTAAATGTGGGACTCTGTGGAAAGGAATAAAGGAAGGAGGAAGGATATTGACGTGTGAATTGAGGTTGGACAGGAGATTGGACAGGTCAGGTCACATCCCACTTCCACAATGGGACCAAAACTCCATTCATATTTTGTCTATCTCTTGTAAACACAAAACTCCCAAACTAACCAATCCCGGAAGTGTTCAGGCAGCCACCAACTACCCATGATTAAGAATGTATTAAAATCTCTACATCCATATTCATTCACCCCACAAAACAGACAAAGTAATATGGTATTCTCTACGAGGCCACATCATCAAGTTTATGGAATCCAAGGCTTAAAAAAAATAATGATAATAGCGTAACCACTTTACTGAACTGTGTGATGGAAACGTGCAGCCACATCATATTATATACGGTAAAGCTTTTAAATTCTGTTCCCATTATATGATAGCGGGTATTATCACTCACTGACGTTTAACATGAAAACTGACAGCCTTCCCCTCCCTGCGTGCCTGGTACCCTCCCTCCCTGGTATATTCACACTTCTCTCTCCCTCTTCTATGACACGCCCCTTCTCCCCCCCCCCCACTAACTCTGTCTCTCCCTTCCTACCATTTTATCCCTATATTTGATGTATAGAGAAACCGGATTTTCAGATTTGTTCTCATATTATGTCTGGTCACATTCCCTCTCTCCCTACCTCCTGGCACTCACACTCCCCCTCCACTCCTCCTCTCTCTCCCTCCCACCTGGCACTCACACTCCCCCTCCACTCCTCCTCTCTCTCCCTCCCTCCTGGCACTCACACACTCCTCCAACCTCGTTTTGGCACCCTCACACCTTCCCCCTCCTCCTTCTGCCACTCATAATTCTCTCTCTTCGTTCTGGCACTCTCACACTCCCTCCTCCTCCTCCTCCTCTCCTTCCTTCCTTCCTTCCTTCCCTCCCTCCTCTTGGACCTCTCACACTTCCCTCTCCCCCTCTTCGTACCCCCCCCCCCTCTCTCTTCAGCTGGCAATCTCACACACACACTCAAGAGGAAGGTGTCCAAGAGAGAGGGGAGATGAGAGGGTGTTCAAGACAGAGGGGAAAAGGGGAGAGAATGTTCAAGAGAAAAGGTAGAGGGGAGAGGGCGGTCAAGTGAGAGGGCGGTCAAGTGAGAAGGCAGAGGGCTGTTGGTAAGGTCAGAGGGAAGCTAATTTTAATATACTGTAGAAATATGAATGGAATCCAATAATCATTTGCGTTCGAGGTCATAATGGGAAACAAGGGAGCTTAATACACACACACACACACACACCTCCACAGCTTCGCCACACAATAACTAAATGTGAAGGAAAATTTTATGCTCTAATACTTAAGGAAAATCTGGTAAAATTAGTATTAGAAATGTATGTATTCAGTGAAGGGTGACCAACCAATGAATGTAAATTTGTTCAATAATTGTAGTGCCTTGTGTTGTGTTGCGATACTTTGTTTTGTGTCGTTTCATTGCTTTGTATTGCGTTGCGTTGTGCTGCCTTGCAATGCGCTGTGTTGTGTTACTTAGTGCATATTGATAGAGGTAAAATACTATTTACTGTACCGTTATTTTCTTACTTGCTCCGGAATAGTGAACACCTTGGATATCTTTATTATAATTGACATTATCGGCACGTTAAGTTGTATTGTTTATTCAGTAATAGTTAAAAGGAATAATAGTGAAGATAATTCAATGTGCTGTAAAAATTTCGCCAAATGCATAGAGTGAGGCAGCCATCTCCTCCTCCCGGTCACACAATCATTTAATATTTATGTCACTCAACTTTGGCCTAACTTGTCCACACTCTCTCTATCTTAGTCTAACCTTCTCTGATATGTTACCCACCTCCCCAACACACTCTGATGTGCTCTGCTCCTCCCCAACACACACTGATGTGCTCTGCTCCTTCCCAACACACTCTGATGTGCTCTGCTCCACCACCAACACATTCTGGTGTGCTCTGCTCCTCCCCAACACACTCTCATGTGCTCTGCTCCTCCCCAACACACACTGATGTGCTCTGCTCCTCCCCAACACACTCTGATGTGATCTGCTCCTCCCCAACACGCACTAATGTGCTCTGCTCCTCCCCAACACACTCTGATGTGATCTGCTCCTCCCCAACACACTCTGATGTGCTCTGCTCCACCCCCAACACATTCTGGTGTGCTCTGCTCCTCCCCAACACACTCTGATGTGCTATGGTTTGCTCTGATCAGTAGCCCCACAACAGTGTTTCAGAATAAAACCCGAAACAGACGGTGATGCTGATTGTGAGTCATGGAAAAGGATGACAAAATAACAAAAGAATTAGTCTCTATTTTCAACTTGGGTTCATAACAACTGGGGAGGTCCTCGCCCTTCGCCCCTCAACACTGAACACTCACCCCTTACCCTTTACCCCTCACCCCTCACACTTTACCCCTCACCCCCCCCTGTCATCATGCCATAGATGAGCGTGAGTGTTAGGTAAGGGCACGAAACGTGGCATGTTCTACACACACACACACACACACACACACAGGTAAAGTAGCGAAGAGGAACAGGTGTTGAGTCATATCTTAATTGAGACTCGTGCGAGGATCATCACCAAGTGAGGTAACACTCAAGCACCACCACACATAACACTGCACTGACTCACCCTTGATCTGTGGAGGACGGAGTGGAACTAAGTGGTAGAGATAGAGTAGAAGGAAATAAGTGGTAGGATGAAAGAGGAAGGAAGTAAGTGTCTAGGATCAATGAGGAGAGAAGTAAGTGTCTAGGATCAATGAGGAGGGAAGAAAGTGGTAGGATGAAAGAGGAGGGAAGTAAGTGTCTAGGACCAATGAGGAGAGAAGTAAGTGTCTAGGATCAATGAGGAGGGAAGAAAATGGTAGGATGAAAGAGGAAGGAAGTAAGTGTCTAGAATGGAAGAGGAGGGAAGTAAGTGGTAGGATGAAAGAGGAAGGAAGTAAGTGCTAGGATGAAAGAGGAGGGAAGTAAGTGGTAGGATGGAAGAGGAGGGAAGTAAGTGGTAGGATGGAAGAGGAAAGAAGACGAAAGATAATTGGATTGAATGGGATAATGGCAGGAAAAGTGGGGTGAGGAGAAGGAAATTGAGAGAGAGAGGAAAGGGAAGGGAGAGATAAGGTAACAAGATGGACACTGGAATGATTAAGGAGGGAAGGAGGGGTTAGGGTAATGGAGGTGAGGAGAGGTTAGGGTGATGGAGGTGAGGAGAGGTTAGGGTGATGGAGAGTGAGGAGAGGTTAGGGTGATGGAGGTGAGGAGAGGTTAGGGTGATGGAGGTGAGGAGAGGTTAGGGTGATGGAGGTGAGGAGAGGTTAGGGTGATGGAGGTGAGGAGAGGTTAGGGTGATGGAGGTGAGGAGAGGTTAGGGTGAAGGAGAGGTTAGGGTGATGGAGGTGAGGAGAGGTTAGGGTGATGGAGGTGAGGAGAGGTTAGGGTGATGGTAGAGAGGAAAATAGAGAAGGAAAAACAGAAGAATTGTTTTGTTAAGTACTTGCAACATTTTGATCAACAACATTGTCGGCATTGCAGTAATAATAATGATAGGCTAATAACAGTAGCTATAATAATAGTAATAATAATAATAATAGTAATAGTAATAGTACTACTACTACTAATAATAATAATAAGTATTCACGTTGCAACTACTAACATACACATTTAGTTGACCACATAGTTACATATATAAAATAAACCGGCATCCCTCCTACTACTACCACGACCCCTTAGCGAGAGTAATAAAACACGTCATAATAGTTCCAATGTTTATGGTCTTGTGTAAATATTAAGACCGGCTCATTGGTTCCTAAAGACCTGAAATACATTAAAACAAAAACCAAGGAAGATATTAAGTAGTGGTGAACGATGACGTCAGTAAACACGAAGGCTTGATGGATGACTAGACTTTAAGAGGATGAAAGTGTCCGGGGCTAAGGTAAAAACTGTCAGGGTATATGATGGACCGCTCACTATCACGGCCCCGTCTCTCCTCTCACCATGCAAATGATGCTTGAGTTTGTTCTAAGGTGGTTGTCTGGAGGCTGGTGAGGGAGGAAGAGGCTGCCACAACAACACTCACTTAGGGAGTTGTGTGACCCGGTGTTAAAGGAAGGACTCAAGAAAATCAGACAATTATCCATTCAGCTGCATTAGCGAAACACCTCCCTGGAATTGGATCTTATTACCAAGTCTTTAATTACTGGTGGGAGACAGAGGCAAGGTAAATAATTGTATGAAGACTTGCCAAGACGCCCCCCCCCACCCGCCTCCCCACCATGATCGGATGAGATGTGAATATGTTGACTCTTATACATACAATAAAACAACTCTGAATACCGGACTCCCTGGTACAGGATACTGGAACAAGATATTCGTTTTTGTTCGGTATTTATTTTATTGGTTGTATCGGACCACTACAGCACGGTTAAGGGATATTTTTGTTCAGTATAATCCATAATTTAACACGTGAGACTGAAGCCTCTAATTGTTTAACAGTGTAAAGAGTCTGTCCTTTGATCAAGAGAGTCTCTGTGTGTGTATTTGTTGACATTACTCGCAGTCTATCAAACACCTCGCTGCTGTTACCATTGTCTGATCATAGTAGAATGTATCAGGTCTTTCTCGCCACATGTTACAGTAGTACAGTACTATAACAGTGTACGTGAGGTCTGTTTTTACTGTACAGCTTTATATTGGTATGTTGCTTAATGATCGGTAATTGTTTATTTTATTATGTATTACTGCGATAGATAGAATTTTGCCTTGATTTTCATTTTATTGTTAGAATATTTATAAGGTTCCTACAATTCACATCACCTGAGGCGGCTGATGTATACATTACAGTTCACCTCTTAGAGCTGCTATAACACACACACACACACTCCCTCAAGCTCTCGGACTAAACAGCACATGATCTCAACACTGATGTATCATGCAATTTGCCTGCACCTGAAACTCAATACCGTTGTCTATTCACCCAGATTTAACATTCAGTTGCAATATACACATTCTACCTCGATTTATGCTAATGTAGAACACCAAGGCAGCGTGTTGCATTTGTATTGAATGGTTCCCTGGTGTAAAGGCCTGGGACTTAGGGATAGAAATCCCTTACCAGGCTAATCAGGATCTTAATATAGGAAAGTCAAGGACCATGGTTTTCCGAGGAATAACAAACAACCGTTAGAGATTGGCATCTCTTTACTATAAAAATATATCACAAAACTCTGACACCACTCAACAATCATCAAATAATTACGGGAGTCAAACAATTAATGGAAGCAACAATTAAAGGAATCAAACAAATAATGGGAGTCAACAATTAATGGATTCAAACAATTAAATGGAGTCAACAATTGATAGAATCGAACAATAAAGGGGAGTCAGCAATTAATGGAATCAAACAATTAAATGGAGTCAACAATTGATAGAATCGAACAATAAAGGGGAGTCAGCAATTAATGGAATCAAACAATGAACAAATATTTCCTACGGCAGTGGCCCTGGGGGAAGGTTCTGGAACGCGGTGATGCACACTCAGGGCAGGGAAGCGTCCATTCACTCCACACTCAGCAACGTCTTGAAAAGGCAGGAGAACACCGGGGCACCGACGGAATGTGACGAACTGATGGTCGTGGTATGCGGTAGTGGTAGATGACCAGAGAGTTGGCAGTTGATAGGTGAAGGTCTGGGAACACAGCCCACGAGTCCAGGACCTATGATGAGATCACAGCCAGAATTTGACGGACAGCAGGGTAGCTAGATACTGACGGTATGGCGGCTGGGTTGAATCTGCCCGCGGCGGAGAGGGTTGCTGCCGTAATCACCTCCGTCCAACCACCCCAAGTGTCGTCTGCACCAGCAAACGAGCGAGTTAGCAGCGGTAACTAGCCGGAGGATCGTTTCTGCCCTTACACCTGGTCCCAGTTTACTTTGTTTCATGCAAGATATCTCTTAATGATGACATTTGTAGTGAACAGCAGCCTGACCTATGTTTATTTTTGCATTTATGTTTCGTGCAGCTCAGCCCTCAGTGTTGACGTTGTAAGGACATCTACTTGGACACAGTTTATACCTCTTCATGCAGCTTAACTCTTCATGATAAAATGTGTAATAACAGCTGCCTCGCCCAACTTTATACTTCTTAATGATCTTAACTCTCAATGTTTACAGTTGTAATGGACAGTTGACTGGCCTAAGTTTATATTGCTTTACAAAGCATAATTCTAAAAGCGAAGACGTTCATTACTGTTGCTTTTGCAGTATTGTAATTTATTTTAATGTAGTTTTGTTCTGCTCTTAATTTGGCGATAATTTTTTGTTGTAAATAACCCTAAAAAAATCCACACATAAACGTTACTGAGATTCATAAAATATTATACAAGTTAATACAGTTTTTATTTATGAATCTTCCTGTATTTATGCATCAATGATAAAGTTATGCTGAAGATGACATGGGTCCTGGTTATAGACTTGCAGTACGGGAGAACTTTTTTGATAGTCGGGTTGTTCTAAAGCACACACACACACACACTGACTGTTGTACAATAAACATGGTGTCTTCATTACCATCTTGAGGACATATTCCTCCTGGGAGTAAAACAAACGCCAGCAGACAAGACAAAGAGAACTTCATAATCGTCAAGAGAGTGAAGTGCACTAGTGACAAATACTTCACCCAACTGAGTATATTTGGGGCTAGTGAAGGTGAAGTGTAGCAGGCGTCAACCACTCTAGGTGGGCTGAGCTCTAGAGTGCACGGTGCCTCATGGTGAAACACACACTAGACTCTAGAGTAATTTGCACCTAGACACCGGACGTGACGTGACTCAGACGTGAGTCAAGTGCAATATGGAAGCTTAATTCATACTTTCTGTATTTTCCTTTTCTAAGTAATCCTTCATAATGCCGCCAGTTTCAATATCCATTAAAATAATAAATCATCATTTTTTCCTCATTCACTAGCATTATGTACATTATACTTAAATAAAATTTTAATGCTCAGAAATGAGAATAATGAGTTCTGGATTTTTCATTACAGTTCATTTTACCGTCAGGTGAGATGCACTCTACTATGGTGAAAAACACTCTAGAGTGCATCTCACCTGGTGGTAAAAGGCACTCTAGAGGTGCAAATTACTCTAGTGTGTGTTTCACCATGAGCCACCGTGCACTCTAGAGCCCAGCCCACCTAGAGTGGCTGACGCCTGCTACACAGGCCTCCACTGAGACAACCCTCCTCACTCGCTAAGCTCTGTTCTCAAAGGTTTTACAAGGCGGAAAATTCCCACAGTCAGTCTGTGTCTCCCTCGAGAACAATGCTTTAGTTTCTCACCAACGTCATATGTATATTTTACACACGTATTTTGCATGGTGCTGGCTAAGATGTAGTCAACATGACACTTGAGGATATCTCTTATGTATGTGCACGGTCTTGTGTCGTGCTGGAGAACGTGTACCACCGTGAAGCTCAGCTGCCGCGGTAATGTGTGAACAAGCACATGGGCGGCGCCTCACTATGAGTGAGTGATGGTCTAGTGTTTACTTCCACACTGTGAGTGTCCCACAACTTTGAGTGTTAACTGACTTTTACTATAATACTAAAGTTGATGCATAATTAATGTGTGATGTACGATGAATATAATGACATCACCTTAATTCTTGATTCAATTATGCCAGTTTGTGTACCCAACTTTATCAAGATTCGGGATCATCACAAAAGCATATCACCCTGTTTTACGTACACACACAAGAAAATGCAAATAGAATGCAACTTCATACAACATGCTCCATTTACTTTTTCCTGACGTCGTTCTGTCAACACTCGATAACACCTGTTCATGACAGAGCGACCCCTGAACACCGCCATTTACATGTGCAACCCCGTGTTAGGTTAGGTTGTCTGGTGTTGTTCAGTGTGTCTAGAGTTGGTGGCAGTATTTAATGAATTATACATGTACTGCTTCACATCTTGGAGAATTATACAACTACTGCGTCACATCTTGGAGAATTATACATGTACTGCTTCACATCTTGGAGAATTATACAACTACTGCTTCACATCTTGGAGAAATATTATGACGGCGTTACATAAGAGAAGCATTTTAGGAACATCCGACCAGAAGTTTGATTTATTTATTTACCTCATGGGCAAAACAACATAGGCGTGGCTTATGATGTTAAATATTTAAGGCAATTATATACATTAAGGTAGACTACAGGTAGGAAATATTGAAGGATGATGACTTATATTGTGTGAGAGAGACTGTATCCACCTTGTCTCACCTGCACACACACCGAATTATTGTGTGGGAGAAGGAGAGGGAGGGAGGGAGAAGGAGAGGGAGGGAGAAGGAGGGAGAGAGAGGGAGAAGGAGGGAGAGAGAGGGAGGGAGGGAGAAGGAGAGGGAGGTTCTTACACTGTACCATCACATGAAGGTGGTCCTTTATTTGTATTTAATGACGTTGTTGGAGGGGGATGGGAGAGTGCCAGGCGGAACACCCTGACTTACTGACTCAAATACTGTAATTGTGACAGAGAAGAAAGACCAGATAATTAAGAGAAAGAAGAAGGGAATAAGCAAGAATACAATTATTCTCATAAATATTACATACAATACCACTTTCTGCCTCATAAGATATGTTGATCAAGTGATCATTTGTGGTCAAGTTTTCCAGTTACCTGAGATAACCTGAGTTGATCATCATTTGTAGCTTTCTTTTCATCCTTTCTATGTTGCCTGCATCTTTACTTTCTCTTAGTTCCCCTCTCAGGTCCTTTGCTTTCTTTCCGGTTTTCTTTGCAGATTTTTGTGATGCTACTCAGCGGTTTTCCACGCCCTTGAGCTCTCTCTCTCTCTCTCTCTCTCTCTCTCTCTCTCTCTCTCTCTCCAGGTCCTTTACAGTTCTTCCACAAAACCTCTCAGAAAAATATCGTCATTTCC
>NW_024715439.1:0-10000 GCF_018991925.1 Homarus americanus
GAATGGATATAAATTCACTAGAGTCGGTGCAGCGAAGAATGACAAAAATGATTCAGGGACTTAGAAACCTTCCATATCAGGATAGGTTAAAGAAACTTAACTTGCATTCCCTAGAAAGACGAAGAGTGCGGGGAGATATGATAGAAGTATTTAAGTGGGTGAAAGGAATCAATAAAGGGGATATAGATAAAGTTCTTATAATATCCGGGCAGGATAGGACTCGGAGCAACAGATTCAAGTTGGATAAGTTTAGGTTTAGGAGGGAGATAGGAAGAAACTGGTTCACAAATAGGGTGGTGGACGAGTGGAACAAGCTTAGCAACTTTGTAGTAAGTGCGGGAACTCTGGAAAGTTTCAAAAGGAGGCTAGATAGATTCATGGATGATAGAGAGTGGTAGTAACTCTCGACAGGAGCTGCCATGCACAGGCCAACCGGCCTATTGCAGACTCCTTATTTTCTTATGTTCTTATGTTCTTATGGACGATTGGAACATGCTTAGCAACTTTGTAGTAAGTGCGGGAACTCTGGAAAGTTTCAAAAGGAGGCTAGATAGATTCATGGATGATAGAGAGTGGTAGTATAGTAACTCTCGACAGGAGCTGCCATGCACAGGCCAACCGGCCTATTGCAAACTCCGTATTTTCTTATGTTCTTATTACAGGTAGCCATGATGGGGTATAGAGGTCAAATGGCCCATGTAAGATATAACCCTCTGTTGTTTTTAATAGTCTTGGCCAATATTGACCTCAGGTTCATGGTTTCAATTGATAGAATTTTTTTCCATAGGTCTACCAGCCTCTGTATTACAACTTGGCGAGCTCGAGACATGGAAACGTAACCTGGATTTATTACGTTTTGAGACTTGAAGACGTAACCCGGATTTAGTACTTCTTTTATTTTGCTTCTGTATTTTAAAAGTCTTATTGATAATCCTCCTGTTGTGCTTTGTCAGGAGAATATCTCTTATCTCTTAGGAGAATTACACTGCATCTCTCTCTCTCTCTCTCTCTCTCTCTCTCTCTCTCTCTCTCTCTCTCTCTCTCTCTCTCTCTCTCTCTCTCTCTCTCTCTCTCTCTCAGGAAAATAAGACTATTTCTCTATCTCGGGAAAGTCATCTCATACTTATTCACTTACTCTTACGTGACTGATGGTAGAGTTACATTAGGTATTTCACAAATCCTACGAATCCAGACGATTTTGGGTGGGTAAATGGGACCCAAGGTGTGTGTGTGTAGGCGCTAGTGATGAAAGAAATTGGAAAATAGAAGGACCTATGTGAATGTAAAGACGCTGGGGATGAAAGAAGTTGAAGAAATGATAACTTGCGTATTGTGAGTTATTAAACAAATCACATCTACTCGAGGTGATGAATGAAAAAGAAAATACTTACAGATTAAATAATATCGACTGAGTTATATTGAAAGGTAAATTAATATCTTGGGGTGATTATTATGAGCCTGTATGATAGTTGAAGCTTGTTGTCTTGACGAAGCTTTTGTCTTGTTTGAAGCTTGTCTTGATGAAGCTTTTGTCTTGGTTGAAGCTTATCTTGAAGCTTTTGTCTTAGTTGAAACTTGTTGTCTTGATGAAGCTTGTTGTCTGATGAAGCTTTTGTCTTAGTTGAAGCTTGTTGTCTTGATGAAGCTTTTGTCTTGGTTGAAGCTTGTTGTCTTGATGAAGCTTTTGTCTTAGTTGAAACTTGTTGTCTTGATGAAGCTTGTTGTCTTGATGAAGCTTTTGTCTTGGTTGAAGCTTGTTGTCTTGATGAAGCTTTTGTCTTAGTTGAAACTTGTTGTCTTGATGAAACTTGTTGTCTTGATGAAGCTTTTGTCTTAGTTGAAGCTTGTTGTCTTGATGAAGCTTTTGTCTTGGTTGAGGCTTGTTGTCTTGATGAAGCTTTTGTCTTAGTTGAAGCTTGTTGTCTTGATGAAGCTTTTGTCTTGGTTGAAGCTTGTTGTCTTGATGAAGCTTTTGTCTTGGTTGAAGCTTATCTTGATGAAGCTTTTGTCTTAGTTGAAACTTGTTGTCTTGATGAAGCTTGTTGTCTTGATGAAGCTTTTGTCTTAGTTGAAGCTTGTTGTTTTGATGAAGCTTGTTGTCTTGATGAAGCTTTTGTCTTGATGAAGCTTGTTGTCTTAGTTGAATTTGTTGTCTTGATGAAGCTTGTTGTCTTGATGAAGCTTTTGTCTTGGTTGGAAACATTTGTCTTGAAATTGAAGCTTTTGTCTTGGTTAGGCTTGTTGTCTTGGTAGGCTTGTTGTCTTGATGAGCTTTTGTCTTGGTTGAAGCTTGTTGTCTTGATGAGCTTTGTCTTGGTTGGAAGCTTATCTTGATGAAGCTTTGTCTTAGTTGAGCTTGTTGTCTTAATTAGGCTTTTTATTCTTAGTTGAGCTTATTTGTCTTGATGAAGCTTGTTGTCTTGATAGGCTTTTGTCTTGATGACGCTTTTGTCTTAGTTGAAACTTGTTGTCTTGATGAAGCTTGTTGTCTTGATGAAGCTTTTGTCTTAGTTGAAGCTTGTTGTCTTGATGAAGCTTGTTGTCTTGATGAAGCTTTTGTCTTGATGAAGCTTGTTGTCTTAGTTGAAACTTGTTGTCTTGATGAAGCTTGTTGTCTTGATGAAGCTTTTGTCTTAGTTGAAGCTTGTTGTCTTGATGAAGCTTTTGTCTTGGTTGAAGCTTGTTGTCTTGATGGAGCTTTTGTCTTGGTTGAAGCTTGTTATCTTGATTGGCGTGAGGTGATTGGTTGATGATTTATCTTCTTGGTAGTTATCTTGAAGACGATGGACGAATTACTTCACCTGTGTGTGTGTGTGACTGCAGGATGATATTAATACTCTTCTTTCTTCTATGTCACCAGGTATTTGCAACTTACCTGTACCTAATTAGTACAGGTAGAGGGGCATCAGGACAATGATCACCTGTCTTATGTCTGTCTTAGGAACGTTTGTCTGGGTACGGGAGATTTTTTTTTTTAGATCACCTTAAGAATCTTCGCCCCAGCTTATTCCACCTAAAGATTAACCCCCTAACCTAACCTAACCTAACCTAACCTAACCTCCGAAATGGTGGTTAGTCCATAGGTGAAATAAACTGGGGTGTAAATTCTTCAAGTGATCAGATTTTTATTTATTTTTAACATATCCTTTAAATTCTTGTCAGACTCGGATCAACAGTTCTGGCAGTTCGCTGTTCAGTGTCTTCAGGTGGCAGTAATAACATTGTGATTTTTTTATTGATTTTTGTGGTTGGGGTGATATTCATCTTGTAAATAAACAGGTGGTGACAGGTGATTGATGGAGGTAACATTAATTACTAAACAGTAGAGGGACCTTTAATATGTGTATGGTTTCTTATAGTGACAAAAAGTGATGGTGAAGACGTTACTCTCAACAGTCTAATTCTTCCTTTGTTGGTCGGGTCAGGTCAGGTCAGGTCAACATTTAGGACCATTTGGAAATATAGGAGGTCAGGTACCGCCATCTTGTTTACGTCCCGGGTCACGACATGGCCGGCCGCCCACAGTGCCACAACACGGAGGAGGGCCTGGTGGCACTCATCACCTGTATTCACTAATTAACTCTTGGTATATATTGTTTCCCTTAAAAATTGCTAGAATGTGAACCATGGGACCTAACCCAGGTCTAATGGATCCAAATACAGCTACACATATGAAGATGTTTGGACTAGACCACCTGTAAAGTTGAGACACAACAGCGCTTCCTGCCACCCTGGCGGACAGTTCCCTTCTATATCAAAATACCGACGTATCCGCCTAAAAAATTAATTATACAAAGCATTTATCTCCAACACACTGACAAATTGAGAGCTCTTGAACACATACACACTCTACAGACTGATGATAATATCACACAGACCATCTACACTGATGGATCTCTAAACACCGCCTGTGGGAGGGCTGGAAGTGCTATTGTTGTGACTCATCCTGACGGTAATATAATTGAGAAAGGAGTTAGAATTAACAACTGGGCATCCACTCTACAAACTGAATTAGTTGCCATACTCACAGCTATTAATTTCACTGAAACCACTGTTACTGACAGTCTCATCATCACTGACTCTCTATCCTCACTACTTGCCCTTGGAACCCTCGACTCAGGTTGTCACGCTCTTGTCTCTGAAGCCAGACACAAATATGCGTGCCTTGTTGACCGGGGTGTCAGGGTCAAACTGTTGTGGATCCCCTCTCACATAGGCCTCATAAAACATGACAGAGTTGATGCCCTCGCCAAACTCGCGTCTAACAAAGACACCGTTTAATACAATTTGGGTCTGTCAAAAAGAACCCTTAAAACTGTAATTAGGAAAGAACTTATTGATGAGTTTGACGCAAGTAGACAAGTGCAAACAGGCACTAGTCGATCCATAGGTTACCATGATGAGATGTATCAAGTGAAACATGTATATGGAGCAAGTAACAAGATCACTAGATTACAAGATGTTGCAACCGCTAGATTAAGGTTAGGATATAAGTACCTTTGGCAGTATGTTCCTCAAGCAGATGTAAACAAAACTAAATGTAAAGTGTGTGGCCATACATATGGCCACACACTTGAACACTACGTCCTCGACTGTGTGAAGATAGAACCTTTTAGGGACAGGTCCAAGCACACTGTGTGTGAAATGGCACAACACTTCATCTCTAATGGCAAGATAGCCGACATATTAAGATTGTATCCACTTTTTTGCACTTAGTAACTGTATCAATTCTCATGTACAGAACCAAATACGCAATGTGCTTGAATACCTCCCACGTAAATGTGAATGACAAAGTGTGAGGCCAGACATACTGCCTCACACGCCTGTTCTCACGCATTTGTGAATAAGTTACCCTTTATGTATAGAACTAAACAAATAATGTAAATGAAATACTGTGTAACATTCAGTGCCATAATATCCTGACAACGGGGGTTAATTATTATGACCCTTTGTAAACCCTACTCTGTAATCCTTTTGCGCTACCGCTCACAGGATGAGTGTGGGGTGCACAATAAAGTAGCCGCTGCAAGCGGCAAAATCAATCAGAAAGCACAGTGACTCATCTTTACGTCTTGATACGAGTAACCTTTATATTGTTCCACCTTAATTAAGAATCGAAGATAAAATGATACAACTTTGATATATCAACATCATCTCCCCCTCACCTTCCACCCTCCCCTCTCCTCCCCCTGTCCCCGTTTCCTATCCCTCTCTCCCGTGCCTCTCCTTCCCCACTCCTACTCCCCACCACCATAAGATATCAATGGTAAACTTTACAGCTACATATTTTATCAAGTCAACACAAAAACCTGTCCGCTTTTACGTCGATTTCCTTCCAAGTGGCATGTGAGTGGTGTTGACGGCCCCCGCGGGATTACTATTTAGGTATTCTGTATCGTGTACTTTAATCTGGGGATTATAGAAGGAGTTTAAATAGTACAGAAAGGGATTTAAGACGTTTAATTTACTCCCCAAAACAAAGAGAACATGTTGTAGGCTCTTCCATCTACAGGTAACGCCAGGTAAGGATATTTTCTAATGGATTATTCATTAGGCTCAACTAACTCCGATTCCCTTGAACGATTTTCTTTACCACTATCTTTTGTTTCTATGCCCGTGAAGCGTCGAGGTGCGTGTGTGTGTGTGTGTAACCTTTTTCCAGATATGAAGGTGAGATAAGTGTTGGTCAGGATGCCGTTGTTGCACCCCGCCCTACCGAAGGTGAGATAAGTGTTGGTCAGGATGCCGTTGCTGCACCCCGCCCTACTGAAGGTGAGATAAGTGTTGGTCAGGATGCCGTTGTTGCACCCCGCCCTACTGAAGGTGAGATAAGTGTTGGTCAGGATGCCGTTGTTGCACCCCGCCCTACTGAAGGTGAGATAAGTGTTGGTCAGGATGCCGTTGTTGCACCCCGCCCTACTAATTCTGACACAATTATTGTTAACTCCTCTACGTCATCAATCTCAATGGTGAAGATTATCTGTACCTCTTTTATTATTCTATCTCATAATAAAAACAATAGTAATAACAATGGTAATAAAGATAATAACAATAGTAATAACAGCATATTATCTAAGTGATGAACATAAGAGTACATATAAATGTAGGTCTTTATCATCCTATTAGAATATTTTCGCCAAATCTACACACATTCTGGAGGGGGGGGGAGGTGGAGGAGATTTGGTATCACTGCATCTAAGAGTCAAGTGAAGTCTATAGCGTTTGGCATCACTGGGCTTTGGAACATGCGTATTGGTACTAGTGTTTCGAGCGAGGAAAATTCGCCTCACTCTAACACTAGACTGTGGGTTAATGTTGGTACCATTATAACAGTTTAGGTTGGTACTACTGTTACAAGGACGTCCTGAGTCAGATGTTGGTAATACTATCTACTGGGGGAGGGGAGGGGAAGGGAGGGGAGGGGAGGGGAGGGGTGGGGAATACTGGCACCCCTGTACACGCGGTTGGCACTAGGGAGAGAGGAAGACTAGCTGGCACTGTTATTTAGATCATTTATCCTGACACCCAACTGACTTTCCTGACACCCTGCTGACGTTCCTGACACCCCGCTGACGTTCCTGACACTCCGATGACGTTTCTGATATTCTGCTGACGTTCTTGATATCCCCGCTGACGTCCCTGACACCCTGCTGACGTTCCCGATATCCTGCTGGCGTTCCTGATATCCAGTTAACAATCCTGACACTCCAATGACGTTCCTGATACTCCACTGACATTCCTGACATCCCGCTGACGTTCCTCACACCCCGCTGACATTCCTGACACTCCACTGACGTTTCTGACACCCCGTAAACGGTTCTTAGACTCACTAACGTTTCTGACACCCCGCTGACGTTCCTAACACCCCGCGACGTTCCTGACACCCTCCTGACGTTCATACATCTCCCTCGTCCAAATTGCCCGGTCAATAAATCCGAATATGAACTTTGATAAGCATGAAATTAAATCACTATTACCAATAAAAGAGACCAAGAGATAGTGGAGTTAAACCCACCCGTCTGTAAATTCATTGTCTCTCTATCTTATTGTCTCTCTCTTTTCCTCTTCCTGTCTCTCAATCTCTCTCTCTCTCTCTCTCTCTCTCTTTTCCTCTTCCTGTCTCTCTCTCTCTCTCTCTCTCTCTCTCGTAATTTCTCGAACATACGCGCGCGCGCGCGCGTGTGTGTGTGTGTGTGTGTGTGTGTATGTGTGTGTGTGTGTGTGTGTGTGTGTGTGGCAACTCGAGACACATGACAAAAAGTGGCGCTGTATGATAAAGTCGCACCATTACCGTGGTTGTGGCGCTCACTGTGTGATTTCCTGATCCCCTTGTACACTCCACCACATATTTCCTGCCCCTCCCGTCCATCCCTACCCTCACCCCTCCCGCCGCCCCCTCCCTCTTTGCCCCCTACCCTCGCCACACACACACACACACAAAAGAAATATATACCCATTAAGTGGAAGCACTAAATTGGGGTAATATTATTGTTGAACACATAAATAACAGACAGAGAGAGAGAGAGAGAGAGAGAGAGAGGCGCACCTCATAACTCTTAATTCATAAATTGAAAAAAAAAGAAGAAAAATTAAAACTTTTTAGGTGGAGTGGATTTCGGGAGTCGCCCAGGCCGCCTCTCCTCCCCTCTCCCCACTCCCTCCCTCTCCCTTACCCTTCTCCTCCCTCTCCCTTACCCCTCCCTCTCCTCCATCACCACGTACCACCCCTACCCTGACCCCCTCCCACCATAACCCAAGCCGGACATGTCAATCTTCCCAACCTGTTACGTCATAGGTCAATTATTCTTCACCATCTCCACAATGTTGTCTGATCACCTTAAAGATTAACGCTAACTTAGGGTGATTAATCTTCAGGTGGAATAAGCTGGGGTGTCTAATATTCAGGTGAAATAAGCTGGGGTTTTTAATCTTCAGATAAACAAGGTTCAAGTGTTAGATCAAAGGTCAGATTAGATTAAATTACATGGGGGTGTTTAATCTTCGGGTGATCCATGTTATCTTCTCTCCCTGATATCGTAAAACTCTTTAAAAGATAAGATAACATCCACCTGTTCGCTATCATCTCGCTAACACATAACACACACAGAGTATGAGCCACTAGTCTCTCTCTCTCTCTCTCTCTCTCTCTCTCTCTCTCTCTCTCTCTCTCTCTCTCTCTCATTTTCTGGATACCTGCAATTTTAATGATCTAAATGAATGCATTCACTTAAGCTGACACACACACACACACACACACACACACACACACAAAACGGCGGAATAATAGAAGGAAGAATAGACACGAAAGAGAATAGAGGGTAAATGAACGTGTTAACATGATATGGAATTAATGGGATATAATTAGCATACACTGTTGGTTGGTCTGGCGTGTGTAAACAAATGGACGGTAATGTAAACAAGACCCCACACGTAAACAAACAAACAATGATAGGAATTGTTTGTTTATTTACATTTTTAGAGTATTGTAGGTTAGGTAAGGTTAGGTTAGGATAGGTAAGGTTAGGTTAGGTTGTCTTTCACTCTCTATCACACACTGTAGCTCTGGTTATATTATTCTTTATGGTGTAGAAAACTGACGAAATTTTGTAGTACCAGGTCAGTCCTACAGTGGGATTTCTGCGTTATGGGGATAGGTAATGAACCCCTCTATGGGAATGTCATAGTAAAGAGAACCTGACTTGACCTGACCTAACCTAACATAACCTAACTCTCTCCAAGGTGGGCCAACCAAACTTTGTTGACATTTTTTTACAAATCTTTCAAAGTTTTCCAGATTGTTATTTATACTGAGATATTATATTTTTCGTTTACAAACATGCCTACTACATACGCACATACAGATATACACGTGCACACATATACACTCACGGGCATACATATGTACGTATTTACACACACACATATATTCCCCTGAACGAAGTGAAAGTGATGGTTATTTATGCGGTGATAAATATTTTTCCCACACACACACACACACACACACACACACACACACACTAAAATGCGTACCCTGTATTATTTTAATTTTTTCCATCTGTTGGTTAAGTCTCACCAAAAGTTTAATAAGGCGCCTGGGTAATGCTCTCATGCGCTAGTTAAAACATTTTTTCCACCGTGTTTAATCTGCAGATATGGGCGCGCATTATGCCTCACGCTCATACAAATTTCAGGGGAAAAAAGAAAGAAAAATACATTGTTCATTTGCATACTCGTGCTGGGCTAGTTAACTTTACACTCTCAACAAGTTTTAGCGACGCTGATAATGGTTTACAGCTCTACTTGGCCAGTGTGGTCAAGAAGAAGAAGGGTGGGGGGTGGTCTCTCTCTCTCTCTCTCTCTCTCTCTCTCTCTCTCTCTCTCTCTCTCTCCTCTCTCTCTCTCTCTCTCTGTAGTGTTTGTTAAGAATGTGGTTAATCAGGGTTTGGGCCTCCCACAGCACTATCTTCTATGAGAACAATAACATTAAATTTCCTAACTTATGGACCAAAAAAAACATTTAATGGCGCAAGTAAGTTAATGCCACGTGTTAGACTATAGTGGCGCCCCTCCCACATATCTTAACCACAAAAAGAGACATAATATTTCCTGGGGTGTTATCCTTCTCGTCTAGATTTGGCTCAGAGGCAGATGTGTAACCTAACCTAACCTAACTTAAAGATAAGACATCACGTCTTATTTCACCTGTAGATTAACCCCATAACTCTAACCTAACCTAACCTAACTTAAACCTAACACACACACACACCTTTTCTCTTACCACTATACTTGAATCTTACATCAAAATATTCTGGGTCTCAAATAACAACGTTCGGATTTTCAGCGGCCGTATACAATTTACCTTCAACTATTCAGGAACAACATAAACTATCTGAATCACATAGTATAGATTCATAGTTTCATACCTCACAATGTTTGGATTTTCGGACCACACAACAATTCAGCAGAGGTAGCAGTATAGTAAGATGTTCAACAAGCTGGT
>NW_024715440.1:0-3568 GCF_018991925.1 Homarus americanus
GTGTTAGGGCCGGGGACCCCTACAGAGGTATGAGCCGGGGTGTGAGGGCCGCGCACCCCTTCACATGACACGGGTGTGAGGGCCGGGCACCCTTTCAGTGCCATAAATCGGGGTGTGATGCCCAGGCAGCCCTTCAGGTCCATGACCCGTGGTGTGAGGACCGGGAACCGCTTCAACCCCATGACCCGGGTAGTGAGGGCCGGGCACCCCTTTAGGTCCATGACCCGGGGTGTGAGGGCCGTACACCCCTTTAGTGACATGACCCGGGGTGTGAGTGCCGGGCACTATTTCAGTGCCATGATATGGGGTGTGAAGGCCGGGCAACCCTACAGTGCTGTGAACCGGGGTGTGAGGGCCGGGCACCCTTTCACATGACCCTGGGTGTGAGGGCCGGGCACCCCTTCAGCACCATGACCCGGGGTTTGAGGGCCGGGCTCGATTTCAGTGCTATGAATCGGGGTGAGAGGGCCGGGCACCCCTCCAGCACCATGACCTGGGGTATGAGGGCCGAGCACCCCTTCAGTGCTATGACCCGGGGTGTGAGGGCCGGGCACATTTTCACTGACATGTCCCGGGGTGTGAGGGCCGGGCACCCCTTCAATGACATGACCCGGGGTGTGTGGGCCGGGCACCCTTTCAGTGCTATGGCCAGGTGTGAGGGCCGGGTCCCAGTTCTTGGTCCCATGACCCGGGGTGTGAGGGCCAGGGGCACCCCTTCAGTGACAGACCGGTGCGTCAGTGCCAGAGCCACCCCTTCAGTGCCATTAGCCGGGGTGTGAGGGCCGGGCACCCCCCTCTAGTGCCATGAAACGGGGTGTGAGGGCCGGTCACCCCTACAGAGCTATGAACCGGGTTATGAGGGCCGCGCACCCCTTCACATGACACGTGTGTGAGGGACGGGCACCCTTTCAGTGCCATGAATCGGGGTGTGATGGCCGGGCAGCCCTTCAGCTCCATGACCCGTGGTGTGAGGACCGGGAACCGCTTCAACCCCATGACCCGGGTAGTGAGGGCCGGGCACCCCTTTAGGTCCATGACCCGGGGTGTGAGGGCCGTGCACCCCTTCAGTGACATGACCCGGGGTATGAGTGCCGGGCACTATTTCAGTGCCACGAAATGGGGTGTGAAGGCCTGGCAACCCTACAGTGCTGTGAACCGGGGTGTGAGGGCCGGGCACCCCTTCAGTGCCATGAATCGGGGTGTGAGGGCCTAGCACCCCTTCAGCACCATGACCCGGGGTGTGTGGGCCGGGCTCGATTTCAGTGACATGAATCCGGGTGTGAGGGCCGGCCACCCCTCCAGCACCATGACCTGGGGAATGAGGGCCGAACACCCTTTCAGTGCTATGACCCGGGGTGTGAGGGCCGGGCACAATTTCATTGACATGACCCGGGGTGTGAGGGCCGGTCACCCCTTCAATGACATGACCCGGGGTTTGTGGGCCGGGCACCCTTTCAGTGCTATGACCCGGGGTGTGAGGGCCGGTCACTCCTTCAGTGCCATGACCCGGGGTGTGAGGGCCGGGCACCCCTTCAGTCCCATGACCTGGGGTGTGAGGGCCAGGCACTCGTTTAGGTCTATGACCAGGGGTGTGAGGGCCGGGCACTCGTTTAGGTCTATGACCACGGGTGTGAGGGCGGGGAACACCTTCAGTGCCATGGCCAGGGGTGTGACGGCCGTGCACCGCTTCAGTGCCATGACCCCGGGTGTGAGGGCCGAGCACCCCTTCAGTGACATGAAACGAGGTGTGAGGGCTGGACACCCCTACAGAGCTATGAACCGGGGTGTGAGGGCCGGGCACCCCTTTAGTGCCATGACACGGGATGTGAGAGACGGGCACCACTTTAGTGCCATGAAACGGGGTGTGATAAATCCGGGTACCCCATCTGCTCCAGATGACCTGGTATGTGAGGGCTGGCACCCCTTAGGTACATGACCCGGGGTGTGAGGGCTGTGCAACCTGAATGTGCCATGGCCACGGGTGTGAGGGGCCGGTCACCCTCTGTGCTGCGACCCGGGGGTGTGGAGGGCTGCCTGGATTTCAGTGCCATGACCCGGGGTGTGAGGGCTGGGAACCCCTTCAGCCCCATGACCCGTGGTGTGAGGGCCGTGCATACCTTCAGTGCCATGGCCAGGGGTGTGACGGCCGGGCACCGCTTCACTGCCATGAGCCGGGGTGTGAGGGCCGGGCACCCCTCTAGTCCCATGAAACGGGGTGTGAGGGCCGGGCACCCCTACAATGCTATGAACCGGGGTGTGAGGGCCGCGCACCCCTTCACATGACACGGGTGTGAGGGACTGGCACCCTTTCAGTGTCATGAATCGGGGTGTGATGGCCGGGCCGCCCTTCAGCTCCATGACCCGTGATGTGAGGACCGGGAACCGCTTCAACCCCATGACCCGGGTAGTGAGGGCCGGGCACCCCTTTAGGTCCATGACCCGGGGTATGAGGGCCGTGCACCCCTTCAGTGACATGACCCGGGGTGTGAGTGCCGGGCACTATTTCAGTGCCATGAAATGGGGTGTGACGGCCGGGCAACCCTACAGTGCTGTGACCCGGGGTGTGAGGGCCGGGCACCCCTTCACATGACCGGGGTGTGAGGACCAGGCACCCCTTCAGCACCATGACCCGGGGTTTGAGGGCCGGGCTCATTCAGTGCCATGAATGGGGTGTGATGTCCAGGCACCCCTTCTGCTCCCTTGACCCAGTATGTGAGGGCCGGGCACACCTCCAACACCCTGGCCCAGGGTGTGAGGACCCGGGCACCCTCCAGCACCATGGCCCTGGGTGTGACGGCCGGGCACCGCTTCAGTGCCATGACCCGGGGTGTGAGGGCCGGGAACCCCTTCCGTGCCATGAATCGGGGTGTGAGGGCCGGGCACCCCTTCAGCCCCATGACCCGAGGTGTGAGGGTCGGCCACCCGTTTAGGTCTATAACCAGGTCTGTGAGGGTAGGGGCATACCTTCAGTGCCATGGCCAGGGGTGTGACGGACGGGCACCGCTTCAGTGCCATGACCCGGGGTGAGAGGGCCGGGCACCCCTTCAGTGACATGACCCGGGGTGTCAGTGCCGGGCACCCCTTCAGTGCCATTAGCCGGGGTGTGAGGGCCGAGCACCCCTTCAGTGCTATGACCCTTGGTGTGAGGGCCGGGCACATTTTCACTGACATGACCCGGGGTGTGAGGGCCAGGCACCCCTTCAATGACATGACCAGGGTGTGTGGGCCGGTCACCCTTTCAGTCTATGACCAGGGGTGTGAGGCCAGTCCTCCTTCAGTGCCATGACCCGGGGTGTGAGACAGGCACCTTCACCTCTGACCCGGGGTGTGAGGGCCGGGCACCCCTTCAGCCCCATGACCCGAGGTGTGAGGGTCGGCCACCCGTTTAGGTCTATAACCAGGTCTGTGAGGGCCGGGCATACCTTCAGTGCTATCACCCGGGGAGTGAGGGCCATGCACCCTTTCAGTGACAGGACCCGGGGTGTGACGGCCGGGCACCGCTTCAGTGCCATGACCCGGGGCGTGAGGGCCGGGAACCCCTTCCGTGCCATGAGTCGGCGTGTGAGGG
>NW_024715441.1:0-13717 GCF_018991925.1 Homarus americanus
GCGCCATAAGCTCGTTGAACAGGCTTTGTGTGAAATATAGGAGTGTCTAGGACTGCTTTTATTGTCCTGGTGGCCCAGAGGTAGCGTTCCCCAGTCACTATTATAAGATCGTGGCTTCAAATACTGGTGGGGTGAGGCGTTGATAATATGTAGAAGTCCGCGTGCTTTATTGGGTTAATGAAATATATATGGATCCTCGTGTTTCGAAGCCGCATTTGGTAAAACGTTGCTCTGTTCACCTAAGCGGCACGGGTGGTCCCCTATAGTGGTTCACAGCGCCATAAGCTCGTTGAACAGGCTTTGTGTGAAATATAGCAGAGTCTAGGACTGCTTTTATTGTCCTAGTGGCCCAGAGGTAGCGTTCTCCGGTCACAATTATAGGCTCGTGGGTTCAAATCCTGGTGGGGTGAGGTGTTGATTATATGTAGAAGTCCGCGTGCTTTTTTGGGCTAATGAAATATATATGGATCCTCGTGTTTCGAAGCGAGATTTGGTAAAACGTTGACCTGATCACCTAAGCGGCACGGGTGGTCCCCATTAGAGGATCATGGCGCCATAAGGTCGTTGAACAGTCTTTGTGTGAAATATAGTAGAGTCTAGGACTGCTTTTATTGTCCTGGTGGCCCAGAGGTAGCATACCCCGGTCACAAATATAAGATCGTGCGTTTGAATCCTGGTAGGGTGAGGTGTTGATTATATGTAGACGTCCGAGTGATTTATTGGGCTAATGAAATATATATGGATTCTCGTGTTTCCAAGCCGGATTTGGTAAAATGTTGCTCTGATCACCTAAGCGGCACGGGTGGTCCCCATTAGAGGTTCATGGCGCCATAAGGTCGTTGAACAGTCTTTGTGTGAAATATAGTAGAGTCTAGGACTGCTTTTATTGTCCTGGTGGCCCAGAGGTAGCATACCCCGGTCACAATTATAAGATCGTGGGTTTGAATCCTGATGGGGTGAGGTGTTGATTATATGTAGAAGTTCACGTGCTTTATTGGGCTAATGAAATATATATGGATCCTCGTGTTTCGAAGCCGGATTTGGTAAAACGTTGCTCTGATCACCTGAGCTGCACGGGTGGTCCCAATTAGAGTTTCACCGCGCCATAAGCTCGTTGAACAGGCTTTGTGTGAAATATACCAGAGTCTAGGACTGCATTTCTTGTCCTGGTGGCCCAGAGGTAGCGTTCCCCGGTCACAATTATAAGATCGTGGGTTCAAATCTTGGTGGGGTGAAGTGTTGATTATATGTAGAAGTCTGCTTGCTTTATTGGGCAAATGAAATATTTATGGATCCTCCTTGTTTCGAAGCTGAATTTGGTAAAACGTTGCTCTGATCAACTAAGCGGCACGGGTGGTCCCCATTAGAGGTTCACGGTGCCACAAGCCCGTTGAACAGGCTTTGTGTGAAATATAGCAGAGTCTAGGAATGCTTTTATTGTCCTGGTGGCCCAGAGGTAGCATTCCTCGGTCACAATTATAAGATCGTGGATTCAAATCCTGGTGAGGTGAGGTGTTGATTATATGTAGAAGTCCGCGTGCTTTATTGGGCTAATGAAATATAAATGGATCCTCGGGTTTCGAAGCCGCATTTGGTAAAATGTTGCTCTGATCACCTAAGCGGCACGGGTGGTCCCCATTAGAGGTTCACGGCGCCATAAGCTCGTTGAACAGGCCTTGTATGAAATATAGCAGAGTCTAGGAATGCTTTTAGTTTCCTGGTGGCCCTGAGGTAACGTCGCCCGGTCACAATTATAAGACCATGGGTTCAAATCCTGGTGGGGTGAGGTGTTGATTATATGTGTAAGTCGCGTGCTTTATTGGGCTAATAAATATATGGATACCAGTGTTTTAGGAAGCCAAAATTTAGTAAAAACGTTCAGCCTGATCACCAAAAGCGGCAGGTCCCATTAGAGTTCATGGCGCCACAAGGTCGTTGAACGAGCTTTATGTGAAATATATAGTAGAGTCTAGGACTGCTTTTATTGTCCTGGTGGCCCAGAGGTAGCATACCAAGGTCACAATTATAAGATCGTGGGTTTGAATCCTGGTAGGGTGAGGTGTTGATTATATGTAGACGTCCGAGTGATTTATTGGGCTAATGAAATATATATGGATCCTCATGTTTCCAAGCCGGATTTGGTAAAATGTTGCTCTGATTAACTAAGCGGCACGGGTGGTCCACATTAGAGGTTCACGGCGCCATAAGCTTGTTGAACAGGCCTTGTGTGAAATATAGCAGAGTCTAGGGGAATACTTTTTGGATTTCCTGGTGGCCCTGAAGATAACGTCGCTTGGTCACGGGTATAAGACCATGGTTCAAATCCTGGTGGGGTGAGTGTTGATTATGTAGAAGAAGTCCGCGTGCTTTATTGGGCTAATGAAATATATATGGATCCTCGTGTTTCGAAGCCGCATTTGGTAAAATGTTGGTCTGATCACTTAAGCGGCACGGGTGGTCCCCATTAGAGTTTCATGGCGCCATAAGCTCGTTGAACAGGCTTTGTGTGAAATATAGCAGAGTCTAGTACTGCTTTTATTGTCCTGGTGGCCCAGAGGTAGCGTCCCCCGGTCACAATTATAAGATTGTGGGTTCAAATCTTGGTGGGGTGAGGTGTTGATTATATGTAGAAGTCCGCGTGCTTTAATGGTCTAATGAAATATATATGGATCCTCGGGTTTCGAAGCCACATTTGGTAAAACGTTGCTCTGATCACCTAAGCGGCACGGAGGGTCCCCATTAGAGGTTCACGGCGCCATAAGCTCGTTGAACAGGCTCTGTGTGAAATATAGGAGAGTCTAGGAATGCTTTTAGTGTCCTGGTGGGCTAGAGGTAGCGTTCCCCGGTCACAATTAGAAGATCGTGGGTTTGAATCCTGGTGGGGTGAGGTTTTGATTATATGGAATAGTCCGCATGCTTTATTGGGCTAATGAAAGATATATGGATCCTCGTGTTTCGAAGCCACATTTGGTAAAACGTTGCTCTGATCACCTAAGCGGCATGGGTGGTCCCCATTAGAGGTTCACGGCGCCATAAGCTCGTTGAACAGGCCTTGTGTAAAATATAGCAGAGTCTAAGACTGCTTTTATTGTCCTGGTGGCCCAGAGGTAGCGTTCCCCGGTCACAATTATAAGATCGTGGGTTCAAATCCTGGTGGGGTGAGGTGTTGATTTAAACAATAAAGTCCGGCGTGCTTTATTGGGCTAATGAAATATATATGGATCCTTTTTCTTTCCGAAGCGCATTTGGTAAAATGTTGGTCTGATCACCTAAGGGCACTCGTGGTCCCCATTAGGGAGTTCACGGCATATAAGCTTCGTTGAACAGGCTTTGTGTGAAATATGGCAAGAGTCTAGGACTGCTTTTATTGTCCTGGTGGCCCAGAGTAGCATTCGGTCACAAGTATAAGATCGTGGGTTCAAATCCTGGTGGGGTGAGGTGTTGATTAAATGTAGAAGTCCGCGTGCTTTATTGGGCTAATGAAATATACATGGATCCTCGGGTTTCGAAGCCGCATTTGGAAAAATTTTGCTCTGATCACCTAAGCGGCACGGGTTAGTCCCCATTAGAGGTTCACGGCGCCATAAGCTCGTTGAACAGGCTTTGTGTGAAATATAGCAGAGTCTAGGAATGCTTTTAGTGTCCAGGTGGCCCAGAGGTAGCGTTCCCCGGTCACAATTAGAAGGTCGTGGGTTCGAATCCTGGTGCGGTGAGGTGTTGATTATATGAAGAAGTCCGCGTGCTTTATTGGGCTAATGAAATATATATGGATCCTCGTGTTTCGAACCCGCATTTGGTAAAACGTTGCTCTGATCACCTAAGCGGCACGGGTGGTCCCCATTTGAGGTTCACGGCGCCATAAGCTCGTTGAACAGGCTTTGTGTTAAATATAGCAGAGTCTAGGACTGCTTTTATTGTCCTGGTGGCCCAGAGGTAGCGTTCCCCGGTCACAATTATAAGATCGTGGGTTCAAATCCTGGTGGGGTGAGGTGTTGATTAAATGTAGAAGTCCGCGTGCTTTATTGGACTAATGAAATATATATGGATCTTTCTTCTTTCGGAGCGGCACTCGTGGTCCCCATTAGGGGTTCACGGCGCCATAAGCTCGTTGAACAGGCTTTGTGTGAAATATAGCAGAGTCTAGGACTGCTTTTATTGTCCTGGTGGCCCAGAGGTAGCATTCCCCGGTCACAATTATAAGATCGTGGGTTCAAATCCTGGTGGGGTGAGGTGTTGATTAAATGTAGAAGTCCGCGTGCATTATTGGGCTAATGAAATATACATGGATCCTCGGGTTTCGAAGCCGCATTTGGTAAAATTTTGCTCTGATCACCTAAGCGGCACAGGTTAGTCCCCATTAGAGGTTCACGGCGCCATAAGCTCGTTGAACAGGCTTTGTGTGAAATATAACAGAGTCTAGGAATGCTTTTAGTTTCCTTGTGGCCCTGAGGTAACGTCGCCCGGTCACAATTATAAGACCATGGGTTCAAATCCTGGTGGGGTGAGGTGTTGATTATATGAAGAAGTCTGCGTGCTTTATTGGGCTAATGAATGTCATGATCCTCGGGTTTCGAAGCCGCATTTGGTAAAACGTTGCTCTGATCACCTAAGTGGCACGGGTGTTCCCCATTAGAGGTTCACGGCGCCATAAGCTCGTTGAACAGGCTTTGTGTGAAATATAGCAGAGTCTAGGACTGTTTTTATTGTCCTGGTGGCCCAGAGGTAGCGTTCCCCGGTGACAATTATAAGATCGTGGGTTCAAATCCTGGTGGGGTGAGGTGTTGATTATATATTGAAGTCCGCGTGCTTTAATGGTCTAATGAAATATATATGGATCCTCGGGTTTCGAAGCCACATTTGGTAAAACGTTGCTCTGATCACCTAAGCGGCACGGGGGGTCCCCATTAGAGGTTCACAGCGCCATAAGCTGGTTTAACAGGCTTTGTGTGAAATATAGCAGAGTCTCGGAATGCTTTTAGTGTCCTGGTGGGCCAGAGGTAGCGTTCCCCGGTCACAATTAGAAGATCGTTGTTTCGAATCCTCGTGGGGTGAGGTGTTGATTATATGAAGAAGTCCGCGTGCTTTATTGGGCTAATGAAATATATATGGATCCTCGTGTTTCGAAGCGGCATTTGGTAAAATGTTGGTCTGATCACCTAAGCGGCACGGGTGATCCCAATTAGAGTTTCACGGCGCCATAATCTCGTTGAACGGGCTTTGTGTGAAATATAGCAGAGTCTAGGACTGCTTTTATTGTCCTGGTGTCCCAGAGGTAGCATCCCCCGGTCACAATTATAAGATTGTGGGTTCAAATCTAGGTGGGGTGAGGTGTTGATTATATGTAGAAGTCCGCGTGCTTTAATGGTCTAATGAAATATATATGGATCCTCGGGTTTCGAAGCCACATTTGGTAAAACGTTGCTCTGATCACCTAAGCGGCACGGGGGGTCCCCATTAGAGGTTCCCGGCGCCATAAGCTCGTTGAACAGGCTTTGTGTGAAATATAGCAGAGTCTAGGAATGCTTTAGTGTCTGGTGGGCCAGAGGTAGCGTTCCCCGGTCACAATTAGAAGATCGTGGGTTCGAATCCTGGTGGGGTGAGGTGTTGATTATATGAAGAATCCGCATGCTTTATTGGGCTAATGAAATATATGGATCGCAAATGTTTCGAAGCCACATTTGTTAAAAGCGTTGCTCTGATCACACCTAAGCGACACGGATGGTCCCCATTAGAGGTTCTGGCGCCATAAGCACAATTAGAACAGGCTTTTTGTACTTGAAATATAGCAGAGTCTAGGACCTTTTTTTATTTTCAGGTATTTGGGAGTAGAATATAAGTGCAATTATAAAGGACAGTGAGTTTGAATCCTGGTAGGGTAGCAGGAGTGTTGATTATATGTAGAAGTCCAGAGTGCTATTTAGGCTGTACAGAATATATATGGATCCTCGTGTTTTGAAGCCGCATTCTATAAAACGTTGCTCTGATCACCTAAGCGGCACGGGTGGTCCCCTATAGTGGTTCACAGCACCATAAGCTCGTTGAACAGGATTTGTGTGAAATATATCAGAGTCTAGGACTGCTTATAGTGTCCTGGTGGCCCATAGGTAGCATTCCTCGGTCATAATTATAAGATCGTGGTTTCGAATCCTGGTGGAGTGAGGCGTTGATTATATGTAGAAGTCCGCGTGCTTTATTGGGCTAATGAAATATATATGGATCCTCGTGTTTCGAAGCCAGATTTGGTAAAACGTTGACCTGATCACCAAAGCGGCACGGGTGGTCCCCATTAGAGGTTCACAGCGCCATAAGGTCGTTGAACAGGCTTTGTGTGAAATATAGTAGAGTCTAGGACTGCTTTTATTGTCCTGGTGCCCCAGAGGTAGCATACCCCAGTCACAATTATAAGATCGTGGGTTTGAATCCTGGTAGGGTGAGGTGTTGATTATATGTAGACGTCCGAGTGATTTATTGGGCTAATGAAATATATATGGATCCTCGTGTTTCCAAGCCGGATTTGGTAAAATGTTGCTCTGATTAACTAAGCGGCACGGGTGGTCCACATTAGAGGTTCACGGCACCATAAGCTTGTTGAACAGGCCTTGTGTGAAATAAAGCAGAGTCTAGGAATACTTTTAGTTTCCTGGTGGCCCTGAGGTAACGTCGCCCGGTCACAATTATAAGACCATGGGTTCAAATCCTGGTGGGGTGAGGTGTTGATTATATGAAGAAGTCCGCGTGCTTTATTGGGCTAATGAAATATATATGGATCCTCGTGTTTCGAAGCCGCATTTGGTAAAATGTTGGTCTGATCACTTAAGCGGCACGGGTGGTCCCCATTAGAGTTTCATGGCGCCATAAGCTCGTTGAACAGGCTTTGTGTGAAATATAGCAGAGTCTAGTACTGCTTTTATTGTCCTGGTGGCCCAGAGGTAGCGTCCCCCGGTCACAATTATAAGATTGTGGGTTCAAATCTTGGTGGGGTGAGGTGTTGATTATATGTAGAAGTCCGCATGCTTTATTGGGCAAATGAAATATATGGATCCTCGTGTTTCGAAGCCACATTTGGTAAAACGTTGCTCTGATCACCTAAAAGCGTACGGAGGGGTCCCCATTAGGGAGTTTCGCGCCATAAGCTCGTTAGACAGGCTTTGTGTGAAATATAGGAAGTCTGGAATACTTTTAGTGTCTGGTGGGCTGAAGTGGCGTTCGGTCACAATTAGAAGATCGTGGGTTTGAATCCTGGTGGGGTGAGGTTTTGATTATATGGAATAGTCCGCATGCTTTATTGGGCTAATGAAATATATATGGATCCTCGTGTTTCGAAGCCACATTTGGTAAAACGTTGCTATGATCACCTAAGCGGCATGGGTGGTCCCCATTAGAGGTTCACAGAGCCATAAGCTCGTTGAACAGGCTTTGTGTGAAAAATAGCAGAGTCTAGGACTGCTTTTATTGTCCTGGTGGCCCAGCGGTAGCGTTCCCCGGTCACAATTATAAGATCGTGGGTTCAAATCCTGGTGGGGTGAGGTGTTGATTATATGTTGAAGTCCGCGTGCTTTAATGGTCTAATGAAATATATATGGATCCTCGGGTTTCGAAGCCACATTTGGTAAAACGTTGCTCTGATCACCTAAGCGGCATGGGGGGTCCCCATTAGAGGTTCACAGCGCCATAAGCTGGTTTAACAGGCTTTGTGTGAAATATAGCAGAGTCTCGGAATGCTTTTAGTGTCCTGGTGGGCCAGAGGTAGCGTTCCCCGGTCACAATTAGAAGATCGTTGTTTCGAATCCTCGTGGGGTGAGGTGTTGATTATATGAAGAAGTCCGCGTGCTTTATTGGGCTAATGAAATATATATGGATCCTCGTGTTTCGAAGCGGCATTTGGTAAAATGTTGGTCTGATCACCTAAGCGGCACGGGTGGTCCCAATTAGAGTTTCACGGCGCCATAATCTCGTTGAACAGGCTTTGTGTGAAATATAGCAGAGTCTAGGACTGCTTTTATTGTCCTGGTGTCCCAGAGGTAGCGTCCCCCGGTCACAATTATAAGATTGTGGGTTCAAATCTTGGTGGGGTGAGGTGTTGATTATATGTAGAAGTCCGCGTGCTTTAATGGTCTAATGAAATATATATGGATCCTCGTGTTTCGAAGCCGCATTTGGTAAAACGTTGGTCTGATCAGCTAAGCGGCACGGGTGGTCCCCATTAGAGTTTCACGGCGCCATAAGCTCGTTGAACAGGCCTTGTGTGAAATATAGCAGAGTCTAAGACTGCTTTTAGGTAATATAGTGGGTCAGGGTAGCGTTCCCCGGTCACAATTAGAAGATTCGTGGGTTTCAGATCCTGAAATTGGGGTGAGGTGTTGATTATATGAAGAAGTCGCATAGCACATGGGCTAATGAATATATGGATCCTCATTTCGAAGCCACATTTGGTAAAACGTTGCTCTGATCACCTAAGCGGCATGGGTGGTCCCCATTAGAGGTTAACGGCGCCATAAACTCGTTGAACAGGCTTTGTGTGAAATATAGCAGAGTCTAAGACTGCTTTTATTGTCATGGTGGCCCAGAGGTAGCGTTCCCCGTTCACAATTATAAGATCGTGGGTTCAAATCCTGGTGGGGTGAGGTGTTGATTAAATGAAGAAGTCCGCGTGCTTTATTGGGGTAATGAAATATATATGGATCCTTCTTCTTTCGAAGCCGCATTTGGTAAAATGTTGGTCTGATCACCTAAGCGGCACTCGTGGTCCCCATTAGGGGTTCACGGCGCCATAAGCTCGTTGAACAGGCTTTGTGTGAAATATAGCAGAGTCTAGGACTGCTTATAGTGTCCTAGTGGCCCATAGGTAGCGTTCCTCGGTCACAATTATAAGATCGTGGGTTGGAATCCTGGTGGAGTGAAGTGTTGATTATATGTAGAAGTCCGCGTGCTTTATTGGGTTAATGAAATATATATTTATCCTCGTGTTTCGAAGCCGGATTTGGTAAAACGTTGCTCTGATCACCTAAGCGGCACGGATGGTCCCCATTAGAGGTTCACAGCGCCATAAGCTCGTTGAACAGGCTTTGTGTGAAATATAGCAGAGTCTAGGACTTCTTTTATTTTCCAGGTGGCCCAGAGGTAGAATACCCCGGTCACAATTATAAGACAGTGGGTTTGAATCCTGGTGGGGTGAGGTGTTGATTATATGTAGAAGTCCGAGTGCTTTATTGGGCTAATGAAATATATTTGAATCCTCGTGTTTCGAAGCCGCATTTGGTAAAACGTTGCTCTGATCACCTAACCGGCACTGGTGGTCCCCTATAGTGGTTCACGGCGCCATAAGCTCGTTGAACAGGCTTTGTGTGAAATATAACAGAGTCTAGGACTGCTTATAGTGTCCTGGTGGCCCATAGGTAGCGTTCCCCGGTCACAATTAGAAGATCGTGGGTTCGAATCCTGGTGGGGTGAGGTGTTGATTATATGAAGAAGTCCGCGTGCTTTATTGGGCTAATGAAATATATATGGATCCTCGTGTTTCGAAGCCGCATTTGGTAAAACGTTGCTATGATCACCTAAGCGGCCTGGGTGGTCCCCATTAGAGTTTCACGGAGCCATAAGCTCGATGAACAGGCTTTGTGTGAAAAATAGCAGAGTCTAGGACTGCTTTTATTGTCCTAGTGGGCCAGAGGTAGCATTCCCCGGTCACAATTAGAAGTTCGTTGGTTCGAATCCTGGTGGGGTGAGGTGTTGATTATATGAAGAAGTCCGTGTGCTTTATTGGGCTAATGAAATATATATGGATCCTCGTGTTTCGAAGCGGCATTTGGTAAAATGTTGGTCTGATCACCTAAGCGGCATGGGTGGTCCCAATTAGAGTTTCACGGCGCCATAATCTCGTTGAACAGGCTTTGTGTGAAATATAGCAGAGTCTAGGACTGCTTTTATTGTCCTGGTGTCCCAGAGGTAGCGTCCCCCGGTCACAATTATAAGATTGTGGATTCAAATCCTGGTGGGGTGAGGTGTTGATTATATGTAGAAGTCCGCGTGCTTTATTGGGCTAATGAAATATATATGGATCCTCGTGTTTCGAAGCCAGATTTGGTAAAACGTTGACCTGATCACCAAAGCGGCACGGGTGGTCCCCATTAGAGGTTCATGGCGCCATAAGGTCGTTAAACAGGCTTTGTGTGAAATATAGTAGAGTCTAGGACTGCTTTTATTGTCCTGGTGGCCCAGAGGTAGCATACCCCGGTCACAATTATAAGATCGTGGGTTTGAGTCCTGGTAGGGTGAGGTGTTGATTATATGTAGACGTCCGAGTGATTTATTGGGCTAATGAAATATATATGGATCCTCGTGTTTCCAAGCCGGATTTGGTAAAATGTTGCTCTGATTAACTAAGCGGCATGGGTGGTCCACATTAGAGGTTCACGGCGCCATAAGCTTGTTGAACAGGCCTTGTGTGAAATAAAGCAGAGTCTAGGAATACTTTTAGTTTCCTGGTGGCCCTGAGGTAACGTCGCCCGGTCACAATTATAAGACCATGGGTTCAAATCCTGGTGGGGTGAGGTGTTGATTATATGAAGAAGTCCGCGTGCTTTATTGGGCTAATGAAATATATATGGATCCTCGTGTTTCGAAGCCGCATTTGGGAAAATGTTGGTCTGATCACTTAAGCGGCACGGGTGGTCTGAAATGGGGTTTCCAAGTAGCCATAAGCTCAATTGAACAGGCTTTGTGTGTGAAATATAGCAGAACCTAAAATGCTGCTTTTATTATCCTGGTGGCCCAGAGGTGGCGTCCCGGTCACAATTATACGATCATGGGTTCAGATCCTGGTGGGGTGAGGTGTTGATTATATGTAGAAGTCTGCGAGCTTTATTGGGCTAATGAAAAATATATGGATCCTCGGGTTTCGAAGCCGCATTTGGTAAAACGTTGCTCTGATCACCTAAGCGGCGCGGGTGGTCCCCATTAGAGGTTAAGGGCGCCATAAGCTCGTTGAACATGCTTTGTGTGAAATATAGCAGAGTCTAGGAATGCTTTTAGTGTCCTGGTGGGCTAGAGGTAGCGTTCCCCGGTCACAATTAGAAGATCGTGGGTTTGAATCCTGGTGGGGTGAGGTTTTGATTATATGGAATAGTCCGCATGCTTTATTGGGCTAATGAAATATATATGGATCCTCGTGTTTCGAAGCCACATTTGGTAAAACGTTGCTCTGATCACCTAAGCGGCATGGGTGGTCCCCATTAGAGGTTCACGGCGCCATAAGCTCGTTGAACAGGCCTTGTGTGAAATATAGCAGAGTCTAAGACTGCTTTTATTGTCCTGGTGGCACAGAGGTAGCGTTCCCCGGTCACAATTATAAGATCGTGGGTTCAAATCCTGGTGGGGTGAGGTGTTGATTAAATGTAGAAGTCCGCGTGCTTTATTGGGCTAATGAAATATATATGGATCCTTTTTCTTTCGAAGCCGCATTTGGTAAAATGTTGGTCTGATCACCTAAATGACATAAACATTTATTAGGGTTCTGGCATATAAGCTGAATTGAACAGGCTTTGTGTGAAATATAGCAAGTCTGGACTGCTTTTGTTGTCTAATGGTGGCCCAGGTAGCATTCCCGGTCTGATTATAGATCGTGGGTTCAAATCCTGGTGGGGTGAGGTGTTGATTAAATGCAAGTCGCATTAGCTATTGGGCTAATGAAATATATATGGATCCTTTTTCTTTCGAAGCCGCATTTGGTAAAATGTTGGTCTGATCACCTAAGCGGCACTCGTGGTCCCCATTAGGGGTTCACGGCGCTATAAGCTCATTGAACAGGCTTTGTGTGAAATATAGCAGAGTCTAGGAATGCTTTTAGTGTCCAGGTGGCCCAGAGGTAGCGTTCCCCGGTCACAATTAGAAGGTCGTGGGTTCGAATCCTGGTGGGGTGAGGTGTTGATTATATATGGAAGTCCGCATGCTTTATTGGACTAATGAAATATATATGGATCCTTCTTCTTTCGAAGCGGCACTCGTGGTCCCCATTAGGGGTTCACGGCGCCATAAGCTCGTTGAACAGGCTTTGTGTGAAATATAGCAAGTCTAGGACTGCTTTTATTGTCCTGGTGGCCCAGAGGTATCGTTCCCCGGTCACAATTAGAAGATCGTGGGTTCGAATCCTGGTGGGGTGAGGTGTTGATTATATGTAGAAGTCAGCGTGCTTTATTGGGCTAATGAAATATATATGGATCCTCGTGTTTTGAATCCGCATTTGGTAAAACGTTGCTCTGATCACCTAAGCGGCACGGGCGGTCCCCATTAGAGGTTCATGGCGCCATAAGGTCGTTGAACAGGCTTTGTGTGAAATATAGTTGAGTCTAGGACTGCCTTTATTGTCCTGGTGGCCCAGAGGTAGCGTTACCCGGTCACAATTATAAGATCATGGGTTCAAATCCTGGTGGGGTGAGGTGTTGATTAAATGTAGAAATCGCGTGCTTTATTGGGCTAATGAAATGCTTTACATGGATCCTCGGGTTTTCAAAACCCGCGTTGGTAAAATTTTGCTCTGATCACCTAAGCGGCACGGCTTAGTCCCCATTAGAGGTTCACGGCGCCATAAGCTCGTTGAACAGGCTTTGTGTGAAATATAGCAGAGTCTAGGACTGCTTTTATTGTCCTGGTGGCCCAGAGGTAGCGTTTCCCGGTTACAATTAGAAAATTGTAGGTTCGAATCCTGGTGGGGTGAGGTGTTGATTAAATGTAGCAGTCCGCGTGCTTTATTGGGCTAATGAAATATACATGGATCCTCGGGTTTCGAAGCCGCATTTGGTAAAATTTTGCTCTGATCACCTAAGCGGCACGGGTTAGTCCCCATTAGAGGTTCACGGCGCCATAAGCTCATTGAACAGGCTTTGTGTGAAATATAGCAGAGTCTAGGACTGCTTTTATTGTCCTGGTGGCCCAGCGGTAGCGTTCCCCGGTCACAATTATAAGATCATGGGTTCAAATCCTGGTGGGGTGAGGTGTTGATTATATGTTGAAGTCCGCGTGCTTTAATGGTCTAATGAAATATATATGGATCCTCGGGTTTCGAAGCCACATTTGGTAAAACGTTGCTCTGATCACCTAAGCGGCACGGGGGGTCCCCATTAGTGGTTCACAGCGCCATAAGCTGGTTGAACAGGCTTTGTGTGAAATATAGCAGAGTCTCGGAATGCTTTTAGTGTCCTGGTGGGCCAGAGGTAGCGTTCCCCAGTCACAATTAGAAGATCGTTGTTTCGAATCCTCGTGGGGTGAGGTGTTGATTATATGAAGAAGTCCGCGTGCTTTATTGGGCTAATGAAATATATATGGATCCTCGTGTTTCGAAGCGGCATTTGGTAAAATGTTGGTCTGATCACCTAAGCGGCACGGGTGGTCCCAATTAGAGTTTCACGGCGCCATAATCTCGTTGAACAGGCTTTGTGTGAAATATAGCAGAGTCTAGGACTGCTTTTATTGTCCTGGTGTCCCAGAGGTAGCGTCCCCCGGCCACAATTATAAGATTGTGGGTTCAAATCTAGGTGGGGTGAGGTGTTGATTATATGTAGAAGTCCGCGTGCTTTAATGGTCTAATGAAATATATATGGATCCTCGGGTTTCGAAGCCACATTTGGTAAAATGTTGCTCTGATCACCTAAGCGGCACGGAGGGTCCCCATTAGAGGTTCACGGCGCCATAAGCTCGTTGAACAGGCTTTGTGTGAAATATA
>NW_024715442.1:0-27539 GCF_018991925.1 Homarus americanus
ACCGAAGACACACCCAGGCACACCACAGCCTAGCTCCTGGGGTGCCCTTGACACCTGCAAGTGCACCTCTGACACCCCCAGGAACACCTCTGACACTTCCAGGCACACCCCAGACACTCCCCAGGCACACCGCTGACAATCCCAGGCACACCCCAACACCACCAGGCACACCTGACACCCCAGCACACTCCGACACCCTGCAGGCACACCTCCACACTCCCAGGCACACTTCACACTCCCAGGCATCTCAGACACCTGCACACACTGGCACCAACAGCAGGCACACCCCACACTCCCCAGGCACACCCTCTGACACTTGGTGCACATCTCTGACACCTATGGCACTCCATTGACACTCCCCTGGCACAACCCTGACACTCCCCAGGCACACCTCTGACACTCCCCAGCACTCTGACACCTCACCTGCACACTCCCCAGACACTCCCCAGGCACACCCCAGACACCCCAGGCACACCCCAGGACACCCTGCACACCTCTCACACTCGCAAGCACACCTGACACCCCAGGCACACCTGACACCCCAGGTACACCTCTGATGACACTTGCGTACACCCTCTGATAATTCTAGGCATCTACTGACGTTCCTCGTACACCTTTTGACACTCCCAGACACACGTCCACACTTGGTGATACATCTCTGACACGCCCAGGTACAATTTCTGACACCCTGCACACCTCTGACACTCCCCAGGCACACCTCCGATACTCCCCAGGCACCCTGACACTCCAGGCACTGCTGACACCCCAGGCACACCGCTGGACACTGCCAAGCACACCCTGCACACCGCCAGGCACACCCTCAGACACCGCCAGGCACACCTCAGGACACCCCAGACACACCAGACACTCCACAGCACCGCTGACACCCCCAAGTGCACCCTGACACCCCAGGCACACCTCTGACACTCCCCAGTACACCTCAGACCCACCCAGGCACACCATGACACCCCAGGCACACCTCTGACTCTCCCAAGCACACTCTGACACTTGGTAAGTACACCTCCACAATTCTGGCACACCTGACACCCCAGGCACACTTCTCACACCTCAGGCACACCTTGACACTCCCCAGGCACAAGTCCGACACTCCCAGGCACATCCAATACTCCCAGGTACACTGACACTCCTAGGCATTCCCTCTGACACTCTGCTACATCCCTGACACTCCCAGGCACACCCCACACACTCCCCTGGAACACCTCTGACACTCCCCAGGTGCACCTCACACCCCAGAACACCTCTGACACCCCAGGCACACCTCTGACACTCTGGTACACTCTGCACACCCCAGGCACACCTCTGACACCCTAGGCACTCCTGTCACCACTGATACACGTCTAACACTTGGTGTACACCGCCGACACTTAGGTCAAACGCCGGACAATTCCAGGTACAACCTGGGACACTCCCAGGTAAACCTCCGACACTCCCCAGGCACACCTCTGACACCCCAGGCACACCTCTGACACCCTAGGCATTCCTCTGACACTCTGGCACATCTCTGACACTTAGGTACACCTCTTACTCACTCCCCTGAACACCTCTGACACCCCAGGCACACCTCCTCTGACACTCCCAGGCACACTCTCACACTCCCCAGGCACTCCACCGGCATTCCCCTGGCACACCCCTGACACTTGCACACCCCCACACCCCAGGCACACTGACACCCTAGGCACACCCCAGACACCGCCAGGCACACCCCAGACACCCCAGGCACACTTAGTCTCGACAAGGCACCTCTGACACCCCAGCACGTCTGACCTCCCAGGCACATCTCTGGACACTCCCTGGCACACCAGACACCCCAGGCACTGACACTCCCAGGCACACCTTGACACTCCCCAAGCATACCTCTGACACTCCCCAGGTACACCTCCCACACTCCCCAGGCACACTTTTAAACTCCCTGGCACACCTCCCATAATTCCCAGGCACACCCTGGACACCCCAGGCACATCTCTCTGACACTCCCAGGCACACCTCCTCTGACACCCCAGGCACACCCTGACACCCCCAGGCACACCTGGATACCCCAGGCACACCCTGACACTCCCAGGCACACCGCTGACACTTGCACACCGCTGACACTGCCACACACCCCCAGACACTGCCAGGCACACCAGACACTGCCACAGTACACCTCAGACACTCCCCAGGTACACCCAGACACTCCACAGCACTCCTGACACTCCCAGGCACACCTCTGACACTCCCCAGGTACACCTCAGACCCACCTGGTGCAATAAATGCTGACACTCCCAGGCACAATCTCCCCTGACCTCCCCAAGCACACCCTGACACCCAGGCACACCTCCCACACCCCAGGGTTCCCGACACCCCAGGCACACCCCCACACCCCAGGCACACCTTCGACACCCCAGGCACAAGTCCGACACTCCCAGGCAAACATCCAACACACCTAGGCACACCTCTGACACTCCTAGGCATTCCCTCTGACACCCCCTTTCTGGTACATCCCTGACACTTGCACACCTCACACACTCCCTGGAACACCCCTGACACTCCCCAGGTGCACCTCACACACCCCTGAACACTTCTGACACTTGCACACACCTCTGACACCCCCAGGCACACTTCTCTCACACCCCCAGGCACACCTCTGACACTCCTAGGCACTCTCCGTCACCCCCTCATACACGCTCCAACACTCCCCAGGCACACCGCTGACACTGGTGTAAAACCGCTGACACTCCCCAGGCACACCCTGACACCCCAGGCACACCCCTGACACCTAGTACACCCCAGACACTCCCCAGGCACACTCACCCCAGGCACACCTCCGACACCCCAGGCACACCTTGACACCCCAGGCATTCCACTGACATTACCTGGCACACCTCTGCCCCCTGACACTCCCCAGGTACACCTCTGACACCCCAGGTCCACACCCCAGACACCAGGCACACTTCTCACTCCTCCAGGCACACCGACACTCCCAGGCCAACCCCAGACACTCCTCTGTTATTCTCACACTTACACACCTGACACTCCCAGGTACACCTTTGACACTCCCAGGTATTCCACTGACATTACCTGGTACACCTCTGACACCCCAGGTACCCACTGACACTCCCTACACCCCCTGACACCTGGTACACCCCTGACACCCCAGGTACTCCACTGACATCCCTGTTCACACCCACACTCTGAGTACACCTCTGACACCTCGCACACCCCGGAGACACTTGCACACTCTCACACTCCAAGCACACTCTGACACTCCCTAGGCACTCTGTCACTCCCTGATACACGCCCAACACCCAGGCACACCGCCGACACTCCCAGGTAAACTGCTGACACTACCAGGCACACTCCTCAGACACTGGCAGGCACAAAACCTCAGACACCAGGTACACCAAGACACACCCAGGCACACCACAGTCACTCCAAGGTGCCTTGACACCTCGCAAGTGCACCTCTGACACTCCCCAGGAACACCTCTGACACTTCCAGGCACACCTCAGACACTCCCAGGCACACCACACAATCCCAGGCACACCCCAACATTCCAGGCACACCTCTGACACCCCAGGTACACCTCCGACACTCCCAGGCACACCTCCGATACTCCCCAGGTACACTCTTACACCCCAGGCATCTGCACACCCCAGGCACATCTGGCACTAACAGGTACACTCTGACACTCCCCAGGCAATTGTCTCTGACACTCCCCAGGCACATCTCTGACACTCCCAGGTACCCACTGACACTCCCTGGCACAACCCCTGACACCCCAGGCACACCCTCTGACACTCCCCAGGCACACCCTCTGACACTCCACCAGGCACACCCCAGACACCCAGGCACACCCCAGACACCCCACACCCCAGACACCCCAGGCACACCCCCACACCAGTACACTCTCCGACACTCCCCAGGCACACCTCTGACACTCCCAGGCACACCTCTGACACACCTACACCTCTGACACTCCCAGGTACCCACTGACGTTCCCTGGTACACCTTTGACACTCCCAGATACACGTCCAACACTCCCAGATACATCCCTGACACGCCCAGGCACACTCTGACACTCCCAGGTACACCTCTGACACTCCCAGGCACACCTGATACTCCCCAGGACACCTCTGACATTCCCAGGCACACCGCTGACACTCCCAGGCCACTGCCGACACTGCCAAGTACACTAGACACTGCCAGGTACACCAGACACCAGGCACACCTCAGACACTCCCAGGCACACCAGACACTCCAAGGTGCACTGTGACACTCCCAGCGCACCCTGACACCCCAGGCACACCCCTGACACTCCCAGGCACACCTCAGACCCACACCCAGGCACCGCTGACACTCAGGCACACCTCTGACTCTCCTAAGGCACACCTTGACACCCCCAGGCACCTCCCACACTCCCAGGCACACCTCCGACACCCCAGGCACACTTCACACTCCCAGGTACATGGACTCCCAGGCACAGCAAGTCCGACACCCCAGGTAAACATCCAACACTCCTAGCACACCTCTGACAGAGACATCCCAACACTCCCTCACATCTCACACACACACACTCCCAGGCACACCACACACCCCTGGAACACCTCTTAGGCACCCACACACTCCCCTGGAACACCCCAGGCATAAATTCCCAGACACCACATCTTCGCACACTCCAGGTACACCCTGACACCCCAGGTACCCTCTGTCACTCACTGATACACCCCACTACCCAGGTACACCGCTGACACACTCCCCAGGTAAACCGCTGACACCCCAGGTACAACTCGACACTCCCAGGTAAATCCCCGATACCCTAGGTGCCACCCCTGACACCCCCAGGTACACCCTCCGACACCCTAGAGCTCCCTCTGACACCCCCTGGTACATTCTGACACCCTAGGCACATCTCACTCACCTCGGAACATCTGAAAACCCCAGGTAACACCTGACACTCTAGCACACACACCTGCACCACTGCAATCCCTGGTACACCCCTGACACCCCAGGCACACTCCTCACACCCCAGGCACACCTCTGACACCCCAGGTACACCAGACACTGCCAGGCACACCTCAGACACTCAGCGGGACAAGGTTTCTGACACCCCTCATACGCCCACGACCACACATTCTGACTCCTGGTAACTCTCAGACAGGTACACACTGCTGACACTCCCATGGCATAGCCCTGACCCCAAGTATACCTCTGACACTCCCCAGGCACACCTCCTGACACTCCAGGCACACAAACCCTGGTACACCCCCCTGACACTCCCAGGCACACCCTGACACCCCAGGTACATCTCTGACACCCCAGGCACACCCTGACCAATTTCCCACCTCTGACACCCCCAGGAACACCTCCGATACCCCAGGTACACCTCTGAACACTCCCAGGCACACCGCTGACTACCCCAGGCACACCGAAGGACACGTTGAGTACACCAGACACTGCCCAGGCACACCCCAGACACTGCCAGGAACACCCCAGACACCCAGGCACACCTCAGACACCCAAGGTGCACCTCTGACACTCCCCAGGCACACCCTGACACCCCAGGCACACCCTCAGACCCACCCACACACCCTGCACACAGGCACACCCCTGCACACTCTCTGACACCCCAGGCACTCCCACACCCCCAGCATACACCACTCCAGGCACACCTCACACCTCCCAGGCACACCTTCGACACTCCCAGGCACAGTCCCCGACACCCCAGGCAAACATCCACACACCTAGTACACCTCTGACACCTAGGCATTCTCTGACACCCTGCACCTGACACTCCCAGGTACACCTCAACACACACTCCTGAACACCTCTGACACCCCAGACCTCACACACACTCCCTGGAACACCTGACACTCCCCAGGCACACCTCTGACACTCCCCAGGTACACCACCCCAGGTACACCCCTGACACTCTCCTCTCTGTCACCTCGACACGTCTCAACACTCCAGGCACCTGCTGACACCCCAGGAAAACTCTGACACCTCAGGTGCCACCTCTGACACCCCAGGTACACCCCTGACACTCCAGGCACACCCCAGACACCCCACATCTCACACCCAGGCACACCTCCGACACACCCCAGGCACACCTTGACACTCTACACCCACTGACATTACCTGGCCACCTCTGCTGACACTCCCATGTTCCACTGACACTCTACATACCTCTGACACTCCAGGTACACCTCCCTGACACTCAGGTACAACCAGACACTTGCACACTTTCACACCCCAGGTACACCTCCGACACTCCCGGCACACACTCCCAGGCACACCTCACACCCCAGGTACACCTCCGACACTCCAGGTACACCTCTGACACTAGAACACCCAGACACCCAGGTACACCTTGACACTCCCAAGTATACCTCTGACACTCCAGCAGCCAACCTCCGACACTCTTAGGTACACTTTTTAAACACCTTGGTACACCTACGACACTCCCAGGTACACCTCTGACACTCCCCAGGCACATTCCTGACACTCCCCAGGTACACTCACACCCCAGGCACACCTCTGACACCCAGGTACATTCTCTGACACTCCTAGGTACTCCATCAACACTCCTGAATACCCCTGACACTCCATACTAACACTCCCAGGCACACCCAGACACCTGCAAATTTCATACTCCCCAGGCACACCTCCGACACTTACAACCTCTGACACCCCAGGTACACCTCCTGACACTCCAGGTACACCTCACCCCAGGTACACCTCTGATCCCCAGGTACATCCTTGATACCCCAGGTACTCCACTGACACTCCCTGGTATTACCCTGACACCCCAGGTACACCTCTGACACTCCCAGGTACACCCCAGACACTCCCCACTTTCACACTCCCAGGCCACCTCCGACACCCCAGGTACACCCTGACACCAGTGCACACCCCTGACACCCCAGGCACACCCTGACACCCTTCAGGTACACCCTTCCCAGCATTCCACTCAAACATTACCTGGTACACCTCACACTTGAAGGACACTGGCAGGTACACCTCCGGACACCTGCCACACCTGCGACAGCCAGGTACAAATAACTCACCACACTCCCCTACGCCCTGACACCAGGCAAGGCACACCTCTGACACTGCAGGTGCACCCCTGCACACTCAGTACACCTCCGATATTCCCAGGCACACCTCCGATACCCCAGGTACACCTTGAGACTCCCCACCACTGACACTCCTGGTTCTGACATTCCCAGCCACACCTCAGACACTCCCAGTTACATCTCTGACACCCCAGGTACACCTCTGACACTGCCAGGCACACCTGTGACACTCACAGGTACACCTCCGATATACCACAGGTACACCTGATACTCCAGGCACATCCCCAGGTACCCACTGACACTCATGGTCTCACCTCTGACATTCCCCAGGTTACACCCTGACACCCCAGTTCACATCCCCTGACTCTCCCTGGTGCACACTCTGACACTCAGGTGGCACACCCTGATACTCCCAGGTCTCACCTCTGACACTCCCAGGCACACTTCGATACTCCCAGGAACAACATCGATACCCAGGTACACCCTCAAACCCCATTCTCCTGACACACTCACAGGTTCCTGATATATCAGGTACACCTCTGACACTGCCAGGTACACCTGTGACACTCACACACCTGATATACCCAGGTACACCTCCGATACTCCCAGGCACACTTGAGACTTGGTACCTACACTGACACCCTTGGTTCACCCTGACATTCCCAATTTACACCCCTGACACTCCCGTAGTTACACCCTGACTCTCCTGGTACACCCTTGACACTCCCAGGTACACTCTGATACTCCCAGGTTCACCTCTGACACTCCCAGGTACACTGATACCCCAGGAACAACACCGATACTCCCAGGTACACCTCTCACTCCAGGTACGCCTCTGACACCCTTTTGGTTCACCTCTGAGACTCCCAGGCACACTGACACGCCCTCAGTACATCTCCGATATTCCCAGGCACACTGATGTTCCCAGGCACACCTCTTGACCCAGGCACACCCCCTCTGATACCCCAGGTACACCCTGACACCCCAGGCACACCTCCGATACCCCAGATACACCTTAAATTCAGGCACCCTTGACCACCCCAGGTACCACTGACACCCCTGACATCCCTGACCACCCCAGGCACACCTCCGGACACCACCAGGCACACCCCTGACACCCCAGGCACACACACTCACAGGCACACCCTGACACCCCAGCCACTGTCACCCCTGATAACCTCCAACACTCCCAGACACCGCTGACACCCCCAGGGCACACCCGACACAGGCACACCTCACAGACACTAGGCACACCCCAGACACTGCCAACCAGACACCCCAGACCACCAGCCATCCAACCAGGCACCCTACACCCAATTGCACCTCTGACCTCCCCAGGCAACACCCCTGAACACTTGTCCATTCTTTAAACTCCCTGGCACACCTCCGACACCTACAGGCACACCTCTGACACCCCATGTACATCCCTGACACTCTAGGCACACCTCTGACACTCCCAGGCAGGCCCCTGGACACTCCCAGGCACACACTCCCCAGACACTCTAGACTTTCACACTCCCAGGTACACTCTCCATGACACTCCCCAGGTACACCTCTGACACTCCCAGGTACACTTCTGACACTCCCAGGTACACCTCCATTCCCATGTACATCCTTTATACTCCTGGCACACCCGACACTCCCAGGTACCACCTCTGACACTCCCAGGCAAGGCCTTGACACCCTAGGAGTAACACCTCCTGACACTCCCAGTGCACCTCTGACACCCCAGGCACATTTTCCTGAACACTCCCCAGGTACTCCACTGGACACTTACACCCCTGACACTCCCCAGGTACACCCTGGACACCCAGGTACACCCAGACACTCCAGGTACACACACCACACTCCCAGGTAATACTCTCCGGATTACCTACAGGTACACCTCTGACACTCCCCAGGTACACCCTGACGGGGCACTCCCCAGGTACACCTCCGACACCCCATGTACACTCTTAAACTCCCTGGTACACCTCCGGACACCCCAGGTACACCTTGACACTCCAGGCACATTCTCTGACACCTCTAGGTATCACCTCTGGACACCTTAACCTCTGGACACTCCAGGTACAACTCTGACACTCCCAGGTACTCCACTGACACTCCCTGGCTCTGACGATCCCAGGCACACTTCGACACCCAGGTAAATCCTCATACCCAGGTGACACTGACTCCCAAGCAGGTACAATTCCTCTGGTTCCCCAGGTAACACTCCCTGACACTCCCAGGCACACTCCCTGACACTCCCAGGTACACATTTGGACAGACTTCACTGACATACCTGGTACAATTCCTTCACACCCCCAGGTACACTCTGGACAACTGCACACTCCCTTGGACACTCCCAGGTACACTCCTGACACTCCCCAGGTACCCACTGGACATTCTCTGTACACTCTGACACTCCCAGGCACACCCCAGACACTCCCCAGGTACACCCCCAGACACTCCCCAGGCACCTCACACTAGGCACACCCCCTGGACACTCCCAGGCACACCTCTGGACACTCCCAGGTACACTCTCACACTCCCAGGCACACCTCTGACACCTCAGGTACTCCACTGACACTTTCGGTACACCTCTGACGCTCCAGATACACGTCCAACACTCCCAGATGCTATTCAACACCCAGTAATACCTCCGCTACCCCAGGCACACCTCTTTATCATTCCTAGGTATTCCTGACACTCCCTGGTACATTTCCTGACACTTCAGGTACCGCTGACACCCCAGGCACACCGCTGACACACACACACACCTCACACTGCCAGGCAACACCTCAGACACCACACAGGCACACTCTCAGACACTCCCAGGCACCTCAGGAACCCGTGCACTCTGACACTCCCAAGGCACCCCTGGACACTTGTGCTACCTCAATAACTGACACCCACACCTCAGACACACCTGTACACTGCTGACATCCAGGTACAATTCCTGACTCTCCTGCACCTCTGACACTCCCCAGGTACACCTCCCACATCCCCAGGTACACCTCCGACACTCCAGGTACATCTCTCACACTCCCAGGCACACCTTTCGAGACTCCCAGGCACAAGCTTGTCCGACACCCCAGGTAAACCTCCCGATACCCAGGTACACCCCTGACACCCCTACTCTGACACCCTCTGACACCCCAGGCACCTCACAACACCCCTCGGGAACACCTCTTGACACCCCAGGTGCACACACACTCCCTGAACACTCTGACACTCCAGGTACACCCCACACTCCCCAGGTACACCTCACACTCCAGGTACACCTCCTCTGACACTTTAGGTACTCCCTCGTCACCCCTTGACACACGCTCCAACACTCCCCAGGCACACCAAGGACACTCCCAGGTGGTAAACTGCTGACTTTGAAGGGCCAACCTGACACTCCCCAGGTAACCTCCACTCCTAGGTAACACCTCCGACACTCCCCAGTCACACCTCTCACACCCCAGGTACCTCTGACACTCCCTGGTACACACTCTAACACCCCAAGTACACCTCACACACTCCCCTGGAACACCTCCGACAATTCAGGACACCTCTGAAAACCCCAGGCACACCACACTTATACCCACACCCAGGTACACCCCCAGACACCCCAGGTACAACTGACACTCCCAGCCACACCCCAGACACCCCAGGTACACCTCTCACACTCCCCAGGCACGCCCCAACACTTTACACACTCAGACACCCAACGGCACACCTCAGACACTCAGTTACACACCTCATTCACCAGCGCACCACCCTGCCCAAACTCCCAGCACACCTCTGACACCCCAATAACACCTCTCAGACACCCCAGTAAACAACCCTGACACTCCCCAGGCACACCCCCACTCCCAGGTACTCCACTGACACTCCCCTTACACCTCATGACACTCCCCAGGTACACCTCTGACACCCCAGGCACACCTCACACCCTGGCCACACCCCAGGCACACCCCGACACCCCAGGCACACCCTGACACTCCCCAGGTACTCCACCGACATACCTGGTACACCTCTGACACTCCCCAGGCACCCCACTGACACCCAGGCCACCCCTGACACCCCCAGGCACACACCTGACACCCCCATGCACACCCCAGACACACCAGGCACACCCCTCACAATCCCAGGCACACCTCCGACACTCCCAGGCACACCCCACAGACACTCCCAGGTACACCTCACACTCCCAGGCACACCTCCTGACAACCCCAGGCACACCCCCGACACTCCCAGACACACCGCTGGACACCCATGTAACACCTTTGACACCCCAAGCACACCTCCCTGACACCCCCAGGCACACCTCCGACACCCCAGCACACCTCTAAACACACCCACACACCTCACTCCAGCAAACCCCCCCTGACACCCCCAGATACACCTCTAACACTCCCAGGTGCCACCCCGACACTTGCACACCTCTGACATGACACCCAAAGGCACCCACAGACACCCCCAGGCACACCCCTGATACCACAGAGCACACCCCAGACACACCCCCAGGTACACCCCAGACATCCAAGGCACACCACACTCCCAAGTGCACACCTCCACACCCCCAGGCACACCCCCACAATCCAGGCAACACCCTCAGACACCCTGCTCAGCACACCTCAGACACCCCAGGTACACCTTGACACACCTGCATCTACACCGACAACCTAGTAAACCCCGACACCTGTACACACTCGACAATCCCAGATATCCGACCAGGCACACCCCACCCCAGGTACACCTCTCACACTCCCCAGGTACCTCCGACACCTCACACCTCCCGACACCCCAGGCACACCTCCATACCTCATGCACACCTTCACACCCCCAGGACCCACCAGACACCCTGATGTTTCACACCCTCGCCACCCCCAGACACCCCAGTCACACCACCCCCAGCCCACACCCCAGGCACAACCCCAGACACCCCAGGTACACCTTCAGACACTCCCAGGCACACATCCGACACTCCCAGGAACAAACACCGACACTCCCAGTTACACCCTGACACCACACTACCTTTGTTCACCCCAGACACCTCACACCCCAAAGTAATCTCCGACACCCCAGGCACACCTCCGACAATCCCAGGTACACCTGACACTCCCATATACACTAAATACTCCCACACACCCCTCACCCCTGTGTACACCTCCGACACCCCAGACACACCGCCACACCCCAGGCACACCTCTGACCAGGTACACCACTGACACTCCCATGGTACACCCCCGACACACCCCACGCACACCTCCCGACACCAACAGGCACACCCCTGACACCTCAGGTTCTCCACTGGTTCCCCTGCACACCCCCTGGACACTCCCCAGCAGGCTGGTCCAACACCGATACTGTCTTCTGACACCCCAGGCATTCCTGGAATTCTCCCTTGACACCCCAGGTAAATATCCCCTTATCATTTGTGTGCACACTATACCCCCAGGCACACCTGACACTCCCCAGGCACACCTCACACTCCTAGGTACCTCTGTCACCCCTGATACACCTCCACTCCCCAGAAGACCCTCCCCAGGCACACCAAGGACACCAGGTACACCACAGTGGCACACCCTGCATCAGACTGCCACCTCAGACACTCCCAGGCACACCTCGACACCCCAGGCACCCTGCTCCCAAGAGCACCTCTGACACTCCCCAGCCACACCTCTGACACTCCTGCACACCTCAGACACCCCCAGGTACCAATGCTGCACTTGGTGTTTGCAGGCACACTCTCCGGACAGGCAGGCACACCTCCGGACACCCCAGGCACATTTAAACCCCAGGCACACCTCCGACACCCCAGGTACACCTCCACACTCCCAGGTACACCTCGACACTCCCCCAGGTACAGTTCGACACCCCAGGTACACTTTTTGCACTTCCAGACACCCGACAGGCACACTGACACTCCCCAGGTACACCTCTGACACTCCCCAGGTACACCTCTGACACTCCCAGGTACACTTCTGACACTCTGTACTCCACTCCACACCTCCCTGGTACACCCCTGACACTCCCCAGGTATACCTCTGACACTTCAGGCACACCCCAGACACTCCCCAGGTACACTTCACACTCCCAGGTACCACCTCTGATAATTCCCAGGTACACATCTGACACCTCCCAGGTACACTGATACTCCCAGGTACACCCTCCGATACCCCAGGCACACCTCTGGACAACTTCCAGGTACTCTTTCTGACACTTTGCTTGTACCTTCTGTGACCCAGGTGATGTCTCCCTGGACACGCCCTGGCACACCTGATTCCCCTGGTACACCTCCCGATATTCCTGGCACACCTCTGACACTCCCAGGTACACACACACTCCCTGATACCCCAGGCACACCTTTGACACTCCCAGGTACACTGCCGATACTCCCAGGTACACCTTCGATAAGTCCCAGGTACACTCTGACACCCCAGGTACTCCACTGACACCTCTGGTACACCCTGACACTTGTACAATTTTGACACTCCCCACTTCTGGACACTCCTGTGCCTCCACTGACACCTCCTGGTACACCCCTGACACTCCCAGGCACACTTCTACACTCCTGAGGCACACCTCTGACACCCCAGGCACACCTCACACTTAGGTACCTCCGACACTCCCCAGGCACACCCCACACTCCCAGGCACACCTCTGACACCCAAGGCACACCCTTCCCAGGTACCCTGGACACTCCTGTACTCCTCTGGACATTCTCTGGCACATCTCTGACACTCCCATGTACAATGGTCGACACTCCCAGATACAACCTCTGACACTCCAAGGTACACCCAGACACTCCTCCCACCACTGGCACTCCTGACCCCTGACACCCAGGTACACCTCCGACACTTCCAGGTACAGTTCCAGTCGACACTCCTAAGCTCCAATTTATCACTCCCTGGTACACCCCTTGACACCCAGGTTCACCCCCACCCCAGGCACCCCCTGATGGCAACACCAATAACTCCCCAGGTACATTCTAGGCATTATTCCCTCACAATTCCCCAGGCACAATTCCCTGACACTCCCCAGGCACACTTCACACCCTGGGCAGGCAGGCACACTTCTACACTCCAGGTGCAATCTCTGGACACTCCCAGGTTATCTCACACTCCCTGGTGGCCTGGACACTCCCCAGGCACACGTCCAACACTCCAGAGATACACCTCTGACACTCCCCAGGTACATCTCTGGATACCCCAGGCACACCTCTGACACCCCCAGGCACACCTCTGACACTGGCCTCAGGTAACAATCTCTAAATTCCAGGTACACCCTCTGACTCCAGGTAGCCATCCTCCTGACACACCCAGGCACACCACCTCCGCGAGCACACCCCATCCCAGCACCTCTGGGACACCCCAGGCACACTTCACCCCCTGGAAAGGCACCTCTGACACTCCCAGGTACATCGTCCAACACTCCCAGATACACCTCTGACACTCCCTAGTACATTCTGATAATTCCCAGGCACACCTCTGACACTCTGTTAACACACTCCCCTCACACCCCTGACACTTTGGTAGGCACACTACTTCTGACACTCCCTGTAATTTCTGGACAACTTGCAGGTACACCTCTGACATAGGTAATTCTCTCTGACACTCCTATACCTACACTAACATTCCCTGTTACACCTCTGACACCCCAGGTGTACCTCTGACATCCCAGGCACACTGAGATACTTCAGGCACACTTGTCACACCCCCAAGTACACCTCTGACACCTCTAGTGTACCTCCTCTCACTCCTTTCGATAGCCCACTCCCAGGCATATGTTCAACACCTAACAGGAAACCTATCCATGCCACCACACCCAGGCCACCCCCACACCCAAGCACACCCTGGGACACCCCAGGCACACACATCTGACACTCCTGGGCACACCTCTGACATTCCTGGCACACCTCGACACCTTATGTACACGTCCGACACCCCAGACACTCCCTGACACTCCAAGGCACACCCCTGACACCCCAGGCACACCCTGACAATTCCCAGTACCCCTTCTGGGTCACTCCCTGATACATCTCTAATACTCCCCAGGTGCACCGGCAGGAAACATCACGCTGGACAGTGCCACAGACACTGCCACAGGCAACACACCTCAGACACTGCCAGCCACAATTCCCAGACACCCCAGGCACACTGAGACACCAAGCTGCAACTTGACTGTCCTGCAAGTACCCTGACACTCCCAGCTCACCTCAGTACACTGTGCACCACCAGCATTGACTTTGTACACCTCAGACTCTGGGCACACCTCTGACACCCCAGGTACACCTGACACCCCAGAGGCCACTCCCGACACCACCAGGCACACTCTACACTCCCCACGCACACTTCCGACACCCCAGGCACATACCTGAACACCTCAGGCCACCTCTGACAACCCCAGGTACCCTGACAGTTCTGGGTACACCTCCGGCACTCCTCAGCACTGACACTTGTTACTTGATACGGTAACATCTTTTGAACGAAACAAAGCGAAAGTCATTGTTTTCATCACAATTTTATCCCACTTTCCACTGTAATACGTACGTCATTTCAGCAAAAAATATTACATTTCCGTGAAGGTATTATATCAACCACAGTATGAATAGAATATCACTAATATAACAGTATTTTAACCGAAAACTATTAAAAATACGAGTAACATATCTTGAACATCGGAAGGTTAGGTAAAGTCTTTTGTTTTCTGCATGTAGTTTATCCTAATTTACATTGAAATACATCACGTTTCAGCAAAACTACTATTTATTTCTGAGAATATGGAAATGTAATGTTTTTGCTGAAATGACGTACGTATTACAGTGGAAAGTGGGATAAAATCGTGACAAAAACAATGACTCGCTTTCTTTCGTTCAAAAGATGTTACTGTAATCGCCTTTCGAATGGTTTTCAGTTAAAAACTGTTATATTACAATAATATTCTATCCTAATTCACTTGTGATGCAAAAGTTTTTTAACTGAAAACGATTCGAAAAACACGTGTACCGTCTAGCTGATACGGCAGAGCCCTGGTCGTGGAGGCTTTGTGTTTGCATCGGCCCTTCTTAAGCAGCTTTTAATTTTAGCGTACGTTGAAATTGTGTTTACCGGTGTATTCTTATTTTCTTGCTTCTTATTTTCCAGAAATATGACAAGTTTTTATATAATACAATGTTACGGTACTTTTAATTTACAAGTATTCATTTTTAAAAATACAGAACACCAAACAAATACTAGTACGGATATTTGCGTGACTCTCCCGCCAAAAAAGACCAAACAGCTGGTACTCTCTCCCTCAGCCCTACCAAAAATAGCCCAACATCTTTCTTGTTTATTCTCTTCCAATTTCTCACTTTAACTGGTATTTTTTACTTCATATTGCCTACATCAGATAAACTACAGTAATTGAGGTTAGATATTGTTATAAATTTGATTACCGGGTCCTGGCAGGTACCGTTAGAACCACCTGACCCTACCAACAGTGTTGCAAGTCAGACAGCATTTTTTTTTTTACATTTTTGGTGTCTCCATTTGTTAATTTTTTTTTCTGTGGGGTTTGCACAATAGTATACTGTTTTACCTACAGTATTGTAAAACGATTTGGGAAAAGAAATACTCGGTAACTTAAAATTTTAAAAGGAAAATTTTGAAACTGGCAACTGTGTAGATGACCTGACTCACATCATATTGATGTTTCAAATTTAATTAACAAAAATTTATGTATCTATAAATACACTTTTAAAAATGAATACTTTATGTTTTACATACTCCTGTGCATACCATACCATGCATTTGGCTACTTTGGGCTTGCTATGATGACGCAAGAGATGCCCTGGCAACTGTACCGACACTCACAGCGGGTGGTGCGTTGGTGCGTCGTTTCCATTGTTTACTGGTAGTTACTGGTAAATATTTTTCAACCTAACGAAACTATTACCCGTATAGAGGTCGACCCCCAACTTTTTGCCAAAAAATTTGGTCTTAAGAACTCGTGCTATACACGGGTATATACGGTACATACATACATACACACTGTACATACATACATACATACATACATACATATATATATATATATATATATATATATATATATATATATATATATATATATATATATATATATATATATATATATATATATATATATATATATATATATATATATATATATATATATATATATTTCATGTAAATCCACAATGAAAACGTGGATAAGATAAATCTTGATAAAATCACACAGGAAAATGGAAACAACGGAGTACCTTAGCTTTCGTCTTTATTCAAGACATCTTCAGAGGCAACTGGATTACATGGACAGAGAGAGGCTTAAATATACAGAGTGACCTTAAAAACATGAGGTCAGGTCAAAATGATGACATCCACTAATCCCCACACCAACACACACGTAGAGGAGCTTAAGAGAAGGGTGGTGATGTGACTAACCAGGTCAGGTCAGAAAACTAAGGTACTCCGTTGTTTCCATTTTCCCGTGTGATTTTATCAAGATATATATATATATATATATATATATATATATATATATATATATATATATATATATATATATATATATATATTACACACACACCTAGACCCCGACTTACGACGGGGTTAGGGACCCAAATCCAGGTCTTAAGTCCGACATAGATAAAAAATCTTCAATGAAATACAGTACAGTAAAAGTAATGAATAATGATGAATGGATACAGTACAGTGAAAGTAATAAATAATAAGGAATGGATACAGTGTGACTGAGCACTTACCCTTTAATGTAGTCAGCTGAATGCACATGGGGCCCCCATAATTTTCTAATTATACATGGAGACTACATTAACTGGAAACGTTTCGGTATAGAAAATGCGTGTGTCATTTAAATTTTTATTTTATTTATTTATTTTATTTTTTTATCTATATCTGAGGCGGTCGTAAGTCCCGACGGTCGTAAGTCCACGTAGTCGTAAGTCGGGGTCTAGGTGTATACTCATTCACACTATTTTATAATCGCAATCATGTACTGAATATTCTATGTACAAAAAATAAATGTTAAATGAATTATTTATGGTGCATTAGGGTACTGGCCACTTCAGACTAAAGACGGGCTATAAATAGCCTTCTTATCTACCCTCCATCTCACCCTGAGCCAGAGGGAAGGGTCTTGGTAAATAACATTTGTTTGCTTATTTTCCATTTACTTGAAATAGATTTACCGGATTATTTGTTTATTTATTTAAAAGTCATTTACTGAATATTCTATGTAAAATATAAATTTTATATTAATTATTTATAGGAGATAAGTATTATGATCAGTAAATATATAGTATTACTGGCCACTTCAGACACAAAGACGGGATAAAAATAGCCCATCTCCCCCTCTTCTTACAGCTGCCAATGGGAAGGGTCTTGGTAATTAAATTTGATGTTTATTTTCATTGTTTGTCTAATTTATCATGTATTAAAGTAAAGTAGGCAGCTACCAAACAGGGAGGTACTACCGCCTGGGAAGATATTGGAAGCATAATGTGTTGTCTAATGGTAAACCCTGCTGCCATATGTGACCAAGTCCCAGGTTGATGATCTGACTTTCTGCCTCATTTACACACAATTGCAGTTTCAATTGTCCCTCTTACTTTGACAACACAACATACATACAGTATATTATTTCTCACTTTTGATCTTTTTTTTTAATTTTTGTATTTATTTATGGTTAGTTACTTAAAATAAGGCCAATTCACTTCAAGTAATGGCATCAAATGTTACCGGCTAGTGTAGTGTAAACACTAGTGACGTCACTTAAGCGTCTGTGTTTAACTGTCGGTAGTTTCAAGAATTAACACAGTCACTTTCCCTTTCTTGTCTCCTCACTGGCAAATGGGGGGGGGGGCGTGGGGAGGGGTGTGTGATGATAGCTGTGTTTATTACAGGGGTATAATGTTCTTTTACGGTATGTTAGACAGGTTTATAATACATTTTTATTATTTTAATATACCGGTAATCTTAATTTGAATCCAGCTTGCCAAATGTAAGTTTCAGTATAAAATAATTAGTGGTAGGACCTTGTGAGTGGCTTACGATGTTTCCATCACCACTCTTGACACACTAAACCACAATATTTAAGAGGTAAGAATTTTATACCTGGTGATTAAGACGACCCCCTATCTTTGGGCAGATTTTTTTAATGTTCAAATTCCGTCTTATAAGCCGAGATATAAGGTAATAAGACGAAATGCCTTTGATTCCACCCTATCTAACAGTTGAAGAGCCACCCCTGATATGAGAGCAGTACTCCAAGTTAGGACGAATGAATCCCTTATATACTTGAAGCAACTGCTCAGGAGTGAAGTAGCTACGGCATCTGTACAGCATTCCCAACTTTCAGGAGGCTGCTTTAGCTATATTAAGGATGTGTGATTCCATGACACAGAGGAAATGGTGAGGCCTAGCATATCTATTTTAGAATTTGGCAGAATGATTTGTGCCCTGAAATGTGATTGGTTGGAGATTTTCTATTTTGGAAAGAGTAATTGGTAAATACTGAGTTTTATTCCTATTGAATTTAACCAAGTTTGTACCTCCCCATTCAGAGATGCTGCACAGATCCGCATTGATAGAAGTAATGATATCAGCTCTAGAAACAGATCTAGTTTGAGAGTTAGGAGGAAGGGGAAAATGTGAAGAAGAGTGAAGAGTAGAATCATCAGTGTAAGAATGGATAGAATTAGTTGTAGTGTGAAGTAAGTCATTGATAAAAAGAAGGAAGAGAGTAGGTGAAAGAACAGAACCCTGTGGGGCACCACTATTGGTAGAGAAAGAGCGAGAGATCGATCCCTCGACAACAACTGCCATGGATCGGTTCTCAAGGAAGCTAGAGATTAGAGAACAAAGTGGGGGAGAGAAACCATACGAAGGAAGTTTAGAAAGCAAAGACTTGTGCCATACCCTGTCAAATGTTTTGGAGATGTCGAGGGCCACGACGAAAGTTTCCCCATAATCCCTAAAAGAGGATGACCAAAGATGGGTGCAGTAGGAGAGCAGATCACAACTAGATCTCACCTGGCGAAAGCCACACTGGTGATTCGACAAAAGAGAAAGGCGTTCAAGGTGACGGAGAAAATGGGAGTTTAAGATAGTTTGGAAAATCGTAGAGAGGGGTGAAGTTTTTTTTTGTGTGTTTTAACCCACTCGGGCACAGGTCACTGACCCACACCGGGGCCTGGGGGGGCAAAAATGTAATGGTAATAATAATTAATAATAATAATAAAGAAATACAAAATGAAAAAAAAGATCAAGTGAGAAACAATATATGTATGTTGTGTTGTCAGGGAAACAATTGAGACCCTATAATTGTGTGTAAATGAGGCAGAGTCAGATCATCAATCTGGGACTTGGTCACATATAGCAGCAGGGTCTACCATTAGACAACACATTATGCTTCCAATATCTTCCCAGGCGGTAGTACCTCCCTGTTTGGTAGCTGCCTACTACCTACTAGGGCAGTGGGGCGATAGTTAGAAGGATTAGAATGGCCACCCTTTTTCGAGATGGGCTGAACCAAGGCATGCTTCCAAGAAGAAGGAAAAGTTTGGGTTTTGAGGCAAAAGCGAAAGAGGCGAGCAAGCTCAGGGGCCAGAGCTTCAGCACACTCCCTCAGAACACGAGGGGGTATTCCGTCCAGTCCATGTGCCTTACTCACATCCAACCTGGATAACACACCAGCAACCCTGCGAGTGGAGATTATAGGAAAGTGCATAGGTCTATTGAGTGTCGGGAAACAATATTATGATAAAATCAATTATCATGTTCATGTTATACCTCATAGTATTGTGGTGTGGGGTAGTCATCAGCAGCTTGATATTGATATTGAAACAGTTTCTTTAGCCTGAAAAACACAGATACAGAGTGGATAATAATATTAACATGTCTGAGCCAGTTGAGAACCTGACCTCTCTTTTAGGCACCTGATATACATTTATCTCAAGGAAGTATTATGTAACATTTAGTATCATCTGGAATAGTACAATAGCATGGTGGTAATAAGAACATGGTACCACGGTTATCACTTCAATATTTATTTATTTTAGTTTTTTTTTTATTTAGATTATAAGTATATACTGTACATACTTTACAGTGGATTTGATATACAGGGCTGCCTCACTTATTGCAAAGGTTACGGCATGAAACTCGTTGCGAATAGTGGATCAATTTCTCCCTAAGAAATAATGTAAATAGGGGGGATACAGGTAGTCATGGCCGTCAGATTTTAACACTTGTTTTACTCAATACATTTAGAACATAAAATAAATAAAGAAACAAGGGCATAATAAACATTAATAACAAACACTTTGAGTTTATTAGGCATATATGTTTACAAGTACAGTATACTTTACGTGTTTGAGTGTTTATGTGCGTAGGTGTGTGAGGTAAGATTTAAATGTAGACGTCACGGAACCTCGTAGCCATCAGTGGTGTTGCGGACCCGGCCATCTCCTTAATCTTGTCGGCTCTTTTAACTGTAGAATGCACCTTAGAGGGAACCAAGCCGTGCTTGCGCCCAATCACTGACGTTCCTTCTCTGTGTTAGTGTCTTTTTACGATATCCAATTTTATGTCCAACGTAACTGCCACGCGTGATCTCTTAGCAGCATTGCTGGGAGGTTTAGTAGCTGGTCGCTTAGGCATTGTGAGATCACTCAAAACAGAACTGCTAGGTCACACAAAACACAACTGTTAGGTCACACAAAACACACGCCAGCACGTTTGAGACAGAGGCGAGCGGGAGTGTATGGTGAAGGAATACGTACACACGTACACACTCTGTCCTACGCTACGGTTGAGGCGCTCGGTTCAAAATTTTTGCTGGTAAGAATTTGGGAAGAAACGGGGCAACCATTGTGAATAGTGGAAATGGGTAACAATAAATTGATTGCGGATAAACTGGGTTACGAATACCAAGGCTATGAATAACGGGGTTTGCCTGTACATAAATATGATAAGGGAGGGAAGCAGTACAACATGGGTTGTATTAAGGTGGAACAAGAGGACAGAGCTGTCAGTATTATGTCTAGTTGGCTAATATATTTATTGCAATGGTAATTTCTATATATCTCCATGATAATTTCTGATAAAAAGATTTTGGTGGTACAATAAAAGCTGAAATATATAGTAGGTATTACAAAAAATATTAATACTTAGACAATAGATATTTTTTAAGAGATGATTTAAAGGAAGGGAGCGCAGTCTTTGCTTGGATGGGTGGGGGTAAGTTGTTCCACACCTTCACACCGTGATATTTTATGGAGGTCTGGGACTGAGAGGAGCGCATGGGGGGGTGCCTTAAGTTGTATCTCTGATTATTCCAGAACTGGAAATAATTATTGTCAAGCAAGTGATTGACAGATTTGTAAACAAATTTAGCCAATTTTTTATTCGTGTCATCAGTTTATTTCATTGTCCGTACAACTCTCTTTTGTACAGTAACCAGGAGTTGTGTTTGAAGAGCCAGAGGCCCCCCATAGTGTGTGACAGTGTATCAGGTGTTGGTAAACAAGATCATATTAGATTTCTTTCATTGCCGTGAGAGTGAGTGACTGTCGAGTGTGATACATAATACCGCACTGTTTATTGACTTTACAGTGAATGGCTTGTATGTGGTTTCTCCAGTTAAGTTTCTCATCAACAATAACTCCGAGGAATTTAGTATTTTGTTCGCGATTGAGGACTATATTACCAAGGTACAGTGGTCCAAGTCTGGAGGTAAGTTTATTATTTCACCAATTATCACTTTATTGTGTTAATAAACTATTACAGTGTTATTGTGCTGTCATGGTCACGTTGACTGCTGATCTATCTAACTAATGATTCTTATTAAACTCCACGACCGCAAAACATGAGTGGGTTAGCGACCCCTGAGAAGAAGACGTGTTTTTCCCCATAGACGCTACACTTGTGTTCCCTCCCAGAGTCCCGCCCTTGTGAAGACAGTTATCAATGCGTTGTTATTCCACTTTCTCCTGGGTAGCTCAATCATGAATTAGTCTGTGTATATCAACTCAAGTAATCTGCCAGATCTTTGTCAACTGAGGGTCATCTTTGAATGAGTAACAGTTAGATTGTTTGTGATTACTGTCATTGCGTGAATAGTGATCACTGGCAACTCAGGGGTATATATACCCAAGATGAGGCAGGGAGAGCGTTCCCTGACACTGCTCCAATGTTTCTCCAGGTATGTTTGTGTAGCCATTCAGTTAATTCAGTCAATTGTAGTGAATATCAGTGTTCATCAGTGTTCATGCTTTAACAATTGAATTGTCATTCACCCAGTGTAAGAGAAGTAATATAACGTAAATATGTCTGTCGTCTAGACAAGAGAGTTGTTTGTGTTGTCATGCTTCCCAGTCCTTCCCTGACGCTGCTCCAATGTTTCTCCAGGTCCCATTGTTACTCTTGCATCATTCAACAACGGCCCCGGATGTAGTAGATACCCAGCAGGGATCATATATGAAACGATGGCACCGATGCGGCCTGATTAATGTGCTTCACTGCCTCGTTGGGCCAGACCCCAGACTCGCCATGTGTCTGGCTACTACCAACCACAACAACGGTCGTGAGCCCCAGTGTTCTACCCTGGGTTACTCCTTGGAAGTATATGTCACAGAGAGTGTTGTAACCTGTATGTTAGGATAATTAGTTGGAAATAATTATCCCATGTTGGGTAGTGGACCCCAGGTATCGGCTGATTTAATTAGTAACGAGGATGTTGAGTAAAGTAATCTACAATGAGTGCCATGTACTATGAGTAGGGCCAAGGAACTGGTCCTACTATGCCTTGTAATGTAACGCCAGTAAGGTTGTGTGCAGTAAGAATGTAAGATCTGAGTAATTACTGTTGAGTAAAGAAATAAGTAAAGAAGAAAGTACTGAGTCTGCCATAAGCCCAGGAGTTGAATCTGGTAGTTATAAATAAATAATATATCTTTTCCCCTTTGATTTCATATTAATAAATTTGTTCTTAAGAGTACTTTAGGTGTATTCATTTCTCCCACAGTATTTTACCTTTATTTCCGTCCAAGTGACTTGATACCAGAATTACCATACCCATGTTCCTAGACCCTCGACCATGCTACCAAAAGAATGACCATGCTACCAAAAGAATAGGTGACAGAACTGAGTAAGAGTAAGAACTAAGAGAAGTAAGTAAGATGAGGGTGGTATAGAGGTGTGGGAAACACGCGCCCTCACAGTGCGAATAAAATAACATAGTGTTGTACTGTGCACATCATTGTCATTCCTAAAAACTCCCTTTAATTCATATTACTCTACATAACATTCAAATCCACCGCGCTTGTAGAATCTCAGGAAACGGGAAACATTCATAAAGGATAACTCACCTATTCAATGTTACTGAATCGTGTGTTGTATTGTACCCAGACACGGTTATATAATATTATTGTGTGTATTCATAGCATTAAGGAGAACTCAAGGTATCTCCCTCGTAACGATCTTCAGGAGTGAAGTGCTTCCCCATCTGGAGTACTGTCACCCCATCTGGTCCCCGAGATATGCTAGGGACTGTCAGTTGGTTGAAAATATTCAAAGGAGGGCCACCAGACTGGTGCCTGCACTTCGGCACCTCAGCTACCCTGAGAGATTGGAGCGCCTGAACTTGCCTAGCTTATACTACAGACGGGCAAGGTGGGACCTAGTTGAGGTGTATAAGCATCTCAGGGGGCACTACTCAGTTGAGTGTCCTTACTTGGAGCTGGCGGACGCACGCCCCACAAGGGGTCACAGCTCAAGATTGAAGAAGCCGCAAGTCCACAAAATTGTGAGGGGTAACTTTTTCAGAGTGAGGGTTGTAAACTCTTGGAACAATCTACCAGAGAAGGTTGTGACGGCACCGAGTGTGAGCTCTTTCAAGACAAGACTTCACCAACACTGGAGCAGGTTCAGGTACATTTAGGAGCCGGTGCATGCCCAGTATTTGCCAACAGTGCGTGACAGAGACGTGACCGATCGCCCGGGCGGCTAGCGAGCCGATCTTTTGGTGAAGAAGATAAATGAAAAGGAAAAGTAATCAGAGAGATTTGACCGATCGCCCAAGCGGCTAACAAGCCGATCAGTGGCGAAGAGGATAAAAGTATAAGATGATTGGGAAAGTCCAGTTGATCCGGACTAGTGTACTTTAGGACTAAGTGTGGATCATGGTTTGAAGGTCATACTATTTACGTCTGTGAACGTGTAGCAAACATAACTTCCGCAGATATCATATGAAAATGCATGAGAACAATGATCTGGAAAAAGGATAAATGTATCTGAACTATGTGAAGTGTTGGAAGTGACCCAGAAACTATACTTGAAAGGAAATATCTTGTATGCACCGGTGTGAACTTAATACACCTCGTATTCTCGTGTGACGTATACCCACGACATGTACAGTGATCAGAGAATCTTATGTCTGTGTTCAGGTAGTGCAATGTGAGAGAGGAGGATCCCTAATTACAGTTTTAAGTGAAGTGGATATACCCACGCCATGAACATTCGGCTTTTGTTTCGGGGTAGCGTCCTTTGTGCTCAGTCTACAGGTGTGAGTTGTTGATATAGCCCAATTAATTTCCCCAAGAACTGTCAAATCCGAACCGTATTCTAGTATGTAAGTTAGGATTAAAATATGTATTTATAAGACACAAGGTCACGATAAATGGGAAAGTGTTCGTGTGAGAACCATAAGAAATCAAAGTAAAAATTGAAGATTGGAAACTGTAGGCCTACGTCGGTGAGAGGTGCGGGACCTCATGCCTCAGTGGCACCTCCTCTCTCATCAACTCAGGTCAGTGAACTTCATCGGGCTGTATTCAGCCCTAAAAAAAGAGACTTATAAAGCAGTTATTACAGTTTAAAACTTTGCCTGATGTATAAAGTGAAATAGTGATGTGTTGGGGTGGGTGATAACGGCCCATCAGGTATTATTTCTCAGTGGCACCACCTCTCTCATCAACTCGGGGTCCCCTTTCGCTCTGAACTCACCAGCACGGCAGCCATAACCCCCGTGAGCGTCCCACCATGTGAGATGACTACTCCCAGCTATGCTATTCCACTGTGAACCTGTGGATTCCCGGCATACCACGACAAATGAATAGGAATACATAATGAAATATGTGAGAAACTCCGCGGTCGTCACTTGGAGCGACCTATAATACCAGGCGTAGAAACACTACTGGTATGTCTCTTGGTGAAGCCCTCGTCTCTACCCACCGAGGGCGGTGTGCGAACGAGGTGCCTGATATGTGTACCTAGAAATTACAAGGAGTTCCATACTTGCAGGTGTGGAGTGTAACAGGTGTGGTGAGCTGGTGCTACAGGGAGGTGAGATGGTGTTACTATGTCTGATGACCTAAGGTGCTATATTCCATACAGGTAGAGCAGTCTGTCGTGTTGAGTGATATTGTAGGAAGGGATGACCGAGGTAAGGAGGTCACTGATTGTTCTGCAATAAATATGTGGATGACACGCAATTCATGTAAGCTGTCTGTTGTCGAGCAGGGTAACCAAATCATCGTTGTTCTTCTGAGGAAGGCCAACTCAGTTTTATAAGGAATAAATTAGTTAAGACATGTTTTGGTTTCACCCTTCTTTCCACTTATCGATCTGGTCAATGAAAAACCTAACCCAATGCCTAGTCCACTCTGCCCGCTACCTAACGACCTAAATACTGCCCAGAGGGGGTCTGGTGGCAGCAACCGTTAGAAATTTAGAATAAGAGTTAAGTTATCCCCTTAGACTTAGTGACCCCAGATCTGGCAGTATAGTGTTAAAAATATTAGAGTTAATCAAGTCTACCATGCCATTATTTACCAAGAGAAAGCCTCCGTTATCATATAACTACTCTATTTACATTATATGTCAATAATAACATTATAGTAATTTGTTAAGGTTAATAAACATTAAATTAAGTGTAAGTTTTATTCTAGTGATTATATGGCGAGCTACATTATTGTATAATAGTTACTGTGTAGTGTAGAGTATGTGGCCAGTTGTCAAATTTCTCTGTGTTTGTTTATTTTCTCTTTGTTAGGCTCACATACATACGTACACGTAGGAGATCTCGCACTAAGGAAGGAGGTGAGAAAGAAAACTCACAATGGCGTTTTCTGTATATATATTGTATGTACAATGCAGTGCTAGTGTGTTGCTGTGTGGTGAGGAGCTTGTTGAGAGGAGGTCTTGTCTGTTTGAGAGTGCTGAGTAGAATGACCTTCACGGTGAGGCTGGGGGGTATTTATACCATTTGTTGTGTTGTTGTTGTTGTTGTTGAGATTGTTGGACCATAGTACGACACGGGCCTTTGCCTGTAGGCGGTCCATGTGGAGGTTCCGGCTGGAGCTCTTGGAGCAGCCAGACCAGATTTGGGATTGGGGATGGAGGTTGTCCTGTAGTGGATCCTCTCCCCTACAACTCCCAACTGAGCTCCGGCCGCCCGCCTACCAGCCAATCAGCA
>NW_024715443.1:0-20492 GCF_018991925.1 Homarus americanus
CCAACTGTGAGAAAGATTTAGGAGTAATGATAAGTAGGAATCTTAAACCAAGACAACAATGCGTATTTCCTCGAAACAAGGTTAACAAAGTATTTGAGTTCATACAAAGGCGTGTAAGTTACAAGACTAGCAAGGTTATCCTAAACTATATCTTGTGCTTGTGAGACCTCACTTGGATTACGCGGTTCAGTTCTGGTCACCGTACTATAGAATGGATATAGAATCCCTAGAAAGCATTCAGAGGAGGATGACAAGACTAATCCGGGGCATTAGGAACCTTGAGTACAGAGACAGGTTAAAGCATCTTAATGTGCACTCCCTCGAGAGATGTAGAGTGAGGGGCGATATGATCGAGGTGTATAAATGGAAGTCAGGGCTGAACAAAGGTGATATAACAAAGGTACTCAAACTAATAATAATAATAATAATAATAATAATAATAATAATAATAATAATAATAATAATAATAACAATAATAATAATAATAATAATAATAATAATATTAATAATAATAATAATAATATTAATAATAATAATAATAATAATAATAATAATAATAATAATAATTAATAATTAACGGTTTATTGAAAGAGCTTGGCAGCCAGAAGGGTGAAAATATACAGTTACATATTTGGGAAATGGGTTTCGAATTACAAATAATATACAAGTAACATAAGTGATACAAATAAGATATATAATAACTAGATGGGGAAAAGCTCAAACTACAGTGCATTTCAACATAGTGACAGTGCAAGAAGTAGTATTTACTGGGAGTGAATACACTGGTTTATTACAAGTTATTGATAATTTTTACAATGGTTGGGACTGGGCTGTTCTTATAGCGATCAGTTCGTGCACGTATGGGCTGGATGCGGTTGTGGTGTCGAACAGCAATTCTCAGGCTAGGGATCTCAGGTGGTAGTAAGAGCCGGTGTCGAGGATGGTGTAGTAGCTTCTCACCAAATTTGCAGATGAGGTCGTGGTGATGGTCAGTGAGAGTCGAAAGGGTCAGTGTGTTGAGCGCTTCTTGATATGTGGAGTAGGAGCGATCTCGTAGCAATGGTCTGAGATTGGACAAATTTAGATTTAGGTTTGGAAATAGAAAAATGGATGAGTGGGACAAGTTACCGAACTTCATCATTAACTCGAACACGCTGGGTAGCTTCAAATATAGGTTGAACGGATATATGAGCGATAGGGGTTGGGTATAAACGGGGCTGCCTAGTACGGGCCAATAAGCCCGCTGCACTTTCGTTCATTCTTATGTTCTTATAACTATTCCTTATTGGCTTATTTTTATACTATTATGTTAAGCTTTGAATGGGTTTTCTTGGGATATGTACAGTATATAGCAGATATGCAAGTATTGTGGTTCTCGCCAATGTGTAACACTGAATTATGCTTGTATGCAATACTTCGTGCTCCTCTGTAAAGATCAACGCAGAGTTATATTTTAGAATATCAAGAAAGTTTAAGCCTTAGTTGGCCGGACATTAGCATAGTTTACTGTGGAAATTACTGAGCAAACACAGAAGGTTGACGGCAAGTGAAAGACCTCACCCAGCACAGTGACCTTTGCATGACCTACTGGCATAAAGTGTACATGAAACACCTGACCAGGACACTACATCACGACAAACTGTACTGCCACACACTTCTCCATCCCGATAGTGAATGAGTGTTGGTTGTGTGTTATTGGTGGGTGTGTATCACTGGACCATAAGCCTGCTGGACCATCAGTTGTCCACACACATGTCCTCACACAGACGTATAGACGTGCACACACACACACACACACTCTCTCTCTCTCTGTGATATTATCATCAGTCTGTAGAGTGTGTATGTGTTCAAGAGCTCTCAATTTGGCAGTGTGTTGGAGATAAATACTTTGTATAATTAATTTTTTAGGCGGATACGTCGGTATTGTGATATCGAAGGGAACTGTCCGCCAGGGTGGCAGGAAGCGCTGTTGTGTCTCAACTTTGTACAGGTGGTCTAGTCCAAACATCTTCATATGTGTAGCTGTAGTTTGGATCCATTTAGACTCAGCAGTCCCATGGTTCATACATTCTAGCAATTTTAAGGAAACAATGTTATCAGGATCACCACGCAGAAGCCTCAGGGCTATCTTGAGGTTGACTTCAATTATTCGATCTTTAACACTGGGTATACCTAGTTCTTTCCTCATATTAAGTACTTTAGTGCTCATGGGACATCCTAGGATAATTCTGAGGGCTTTATTTTGCATTTTCTCGAGCTTGTCAACGCCTTTCCCGTCACGAATGACCAGGGCTGGTGCGTGGTAATCTATCAGAGATCTTATATAGCCTAGGTACATTGTTTTAACAATTCTAATATTAGCACCATAGTGCGGGCTGTACCCCGCTACACTTCTAAGAGGTCTCAGTCTGTCAGTACATTGGCGGGTTAGCTGTTGTATGGCAGGTAGGGTACAAGGGACGGAAACACCAAGATATTTAAAAGAAGAAACATAGTCAATAGTGTTGTTACCTATCTTGAACTTGGCGGGGCCGCGTTTGTGGTTACCAGCTTGTTTGTTGAACACCTTAGTTTTCTCAGTGGACATAATAAGACTGATGATAATATCACACAGAACATCTACACTGATGGATCTCTTAACACCGCCAGTGGGAGGGCTGGAAGTGTTATTGTTGTGACTCAACCAAACGGTAATATAATTGAGAAAGGAGTTAGAATTAACAACTGGGCATCCACTCTACAAACTGAATTAGTTGCCATACTCACAGCTATTAAATTCATTGAAACCACTGTTACTGACAGTCTCATCATCACTGACTCTCTATCCTCACTACTTGCCCTTGGCACCCTCAACTCAGGTTGTCACGCTCTTGTCTCTGAAGCCAGACACAAATATGCGTGCCTTGTTGACCGGGGTGTCAAGGTCAAACTGTTGTGGATCCCCTCTCACATAGGCCTCATAAAACATGACAGAGTTGATGCCCTCGCCAAACTCGCGTCTAACAAAGACACCGTTGAATACAATTTGGGTCTGTCAAAAAGAACCCTTAAAACTGTAATTAGGAAAGAACTTATTGATGAGTTTGACGCAAGTAGACTAGTGCAAACAGGCACTAGTCGATCCATAGGTTACCATGATGAGATGTATCAAGTGAAACATGTATATGGAGCAAGTAACAAGATCACTAGATTACAAGATGTTGTAACCGCTAGATTAAGGTTAGGATATAAGTACCTTTGGCAGTATGTTTCTCAACCAGATGTAAACAAAACTAAATGTAAAGTGTGTGGCCATACATATGGCCACTCACTTGAACACTACGTCCTCGACTGTGTGAAGATAGAACCTTTAGGGACAGGTCCAAGCACACTGTGTGTGAAATGGCACAACACTTCATCTCTAATGGCAAGATAGCCGACATATTAAGATTGTATCCACTTTTTGCACTTAGTAACTATATCAGTTCTCATGTACAGAACCAAACACGCAATGTGCTTGAATACCTCTCACGTAAATGTGAAAAACAATGTGTGAGGCCAGACATACTGCCTCACACACCTGTACTCACGCATTTGTGAATAAGTTACCCTTTATGTATAAAACTAAACAAATAATGTAAATGAAATACTGTGTAACATTCAGTGCCATAATATCCTGACAACGGGGGTTAATTATTATGACCCTTTGTAAACTCTACTCTGTAATCCTTTTGCGCTACCGCTCACAGGATGAGTGTGGGGTGCACAATAAAGTAGCCGCTGTAAGCGGCAAAATCAAAATCAATCACTCTCTCTCCATGTTTTACTGATAATATAAATATGTATTTTGATCGGAATGGAAATAAACCACAGAAAAATATTAAATAATTTTGCCCAATGAAATTCTGAATCTATTATTGAATAAATAATGGTTATGAGCACACGTTCATAACTTATGTAAATTGTAATCCCATTTACTGTTTATCAAAACTTTTTAAATTAAAACGAGAAATACACAAAAACTACTCACATTTTTAGTACTTATTATATGTATGTCATATACTGTATGTTAAACGAATGAGTTTTAGGTCCATCAATATCACGTTACAATGTTTGACTCTAGGCACACACAGCTTGACGCATGTTTTCCTTTTCGCGTAAGACCGTGTTGGAGGTGGATTTTTTTTTTTTTTTTGGTTAAGGTGGGGAAAGGATGGAAGTCATGCTGGGGCACAAGGCACAGCCAGATATGAGGGATGGAAAAGTCACAACATATAGTCGTGGGGGAAAGGTTGGAAAAGAAGTTTAATGAGTTAAACAGAGGGGGACGACACCCCTTGTTTTACATATTACAGAGTTTGTTGGCTAACTAAGCTAACCTAGGATTTAGGATGAGGTTGCACAATGGTTATTTTAGTAGACAATGACTCGATTGATTTTACAATTACAAGTTTATTAACATCTTATACTGTATTACGTTATGGACTCACTTGATTGTGACTTGTTAAATGTGAATTTATATCATCTAAGTTTTAATCTAAGGTGGATCACTGTGGCTAATCATCTATGAGAATCCCAACCACTAGTCATGATTACGCGATAAAAAAAAAGGGTTTTGATTCTTCGTTAGAGAATAAAACGTAGAATATTCCTCATCGGGAAAGTTGTAAGTCTCTCCATCTATATTCCATTTGCTATGCTTTGACTTGGGATAAAATCAAATTCTTAATTTTAGAGGTCGACGAATTACCCTGAAAGATAAGTTAGTAACCTGTGAACATGATGGTGTAGACAACTACACTATATAATTATCTCTTTTCAAGGCCGATGTCTATGTTATACATCCCTGCTAATATCAAAGGCGAGAACAAAGTCAACACAATTTTCAAACATCTCACATGTATATAGATAATCCCTCTTCTAACAGTACTCGCTTATTCCAAAACCTGCCAATGTTAGTTTTCATATCGATACAAATTTGCTAAATACGCGGCTACCATCATTATTTTTTATGAACATGATTTTATCTGAGAGTTTCATCGAATGTTGGAAATGGTTACAGGTGTGAAATATTTGTTTGTACTCCTTTGACGTAAATATGTAATGAAATGTGCAACAGTTATTTAATGTGTGTGTGTGTGCTGAATGACTGGTGACAACAAATTTACTGTGTTGAGTGGACGTGAGGGTAAAATTAACCTTTGTAACTTGAATACCGTTAATTAGTTTTATTGTTGTAACGTTTGGTGAGCACGTAGGTGTAAAGTCCCCTTCACTAGTATGCTTACTGGGGCTCGTCAGGTTTTGTGCAATGTGGCACCGCTGTGTTTGTTTACATTCGACAGAAAGGAAACTCGCAATAGTAAACATACTATGGAATGAAACTAAAACAATATTAAAACAAGTATCTCAATGCAATGACTTGAGAATGTTTATATGAAGAGTCCCTGTAAACGCAAGGGTGAAGGGGACTGTACACCGGTGTTCGACAATGTTTTCCTATTGATTGCAAGTTTATGTGCTATGTGATATAGTGTTAGTATACGATAATAAAGCAGTTCATGTATGTAAAAATTTTAATATTCACAATTCCATTGCAAACATTAATGGCGAATACAGTAAGTCGGCGCAAAGAACTTAATTGGTCTGTTTTACTGTAGTTTGAATAGTTACACACTTTTTCATCTTTCACTGAATATGATTAGGCAATATCGAGTGTAAATAGATGAAGTAATTTTGCACCCGAATTTCGCTATGACACACCTCGGGTGCAGATAACAGTTTCACTCTCTGCACCTGATGCCCATGATGACAAGTTTCGGGTGCAAATAACGATTTCGTTATTTTAACTCGCGTGCAAATACCTTCGGCCACATGAGTTTTTCTTAGGCATAATAAAATATAAGTTTAAACATGTACGTGTTAATATATATCTTTCCAGTATATACACACAGTTGCGTAAATTATGACGCGACGATAACATCCACCAGCAACACATGTCTGGTACACTGGATTGAATTTTGCGAGTGTCAACAGTCAACGTAAAACCTTGGCAGAGCCATCTAGCGACTGCTCAACAAAATTTCAATCACACGTCGAGGGGTCTCATTCCTATTTTCCGTATAATTATAGTCTTTGCACACACAAAATATATACATTTTTGTCACGTAATATATATATACTGTATATCAGTTGACAAATTCTTCCTGTTTTTACTCCAGACGTTAACCGGGGATAAAAGAAAAAACTATATCTAATAAGTTAGAGTACATGTATCTGTATGACTATTACTACACAAAGTGAGAAATTTTCCCCACAAAACAGTATTAACTCGAAGAAATTAAACTACTGTACTAACACCTCCCTTCAGATTCGTTTTATGTCGAACCGAGAATTCTAGTATTGAAATAATTTGTTTCTTTATATTTTTAATTGTGATTTGAAAGAATGTGACCTTTATTTTTGGGACAACTGCATATTCAAGGATATATAATCCCTTTAACACTAGGAACGACAAAGGAAAGGACCTTCCAAAGTGGGCAGGGCATTGAAGAGGAGGGAAAATGTGGGGTTAAAAAAAAAAAAGGTAACCTTTCCAAACCTATATTAACAAAATTCCTGCTTTATTTATCCGATGGAAGCGAATACACTGCTTCTGTAAACCTAGTTTCGTACACTGCGAATCGTGATTACGTTTACCAAGATACAACAATAATGACGGAAGCACACAACAAAACCTACAATAAATTGTGATAATACTCACCGCGATATGATCCATCCATGGGAACTTCACCGGAGGCCATTGTACTCACTCTGGTCGGCCACAAACCATCATCCTTCAATAGACAGCCCAGTCTTACACACAACACGGCTAATAATCTCTTGATATAATACACTGTAGACTTGATTTATGTTTGTCTGTTCACTTAACAACACAATTAGTTGTGCCAGAACTCACCCAACACAAAAACAGTGATGGTGGAGCGGACAGTCACACACACGTTGGGTAACTTGGTAAGTAGAGACTAATGTGAGGGTCTTTTTTCTCAGAATTACAGCTGATTGGCTCCTGCAAACCTGTCTGATTTCGTTCTGAAGTAATGATGAATTTCTAAATGAGTTTATTGCTAATCGTTGGGGTGACCGTTTCCAACGAGAAAAATATTTAGCTAAATTATATAAAAATACATATAGTCATTATATCAAAAATAAGCACTTAGGAAGTTTATCAGAAATCTTATACATGAATTAACTGTTAAACTCTGGTAGCAAATTCACGCTTTTAGAGGATGCATTTAATATACACTTATTGTTACCAACAATAAGTCACACTAAGACAAATTACGTATCAGTAATACTACATCATGCAAAAACTAACATTTTAAGAGATCAGACTCACATTGAAATATTACACGACCCCTAAAAGTTGGTGGGCGAGTGTGAGAGAATGGGGAGGTTGGCAGCTCGAACAAACAGCCCTCAGCAAAGGCGGGAAATATGAAGTTGTTCGCAAAACAATTTTCTCTTTCTCTTGTTCCCGAGTTCACGACAAGATTTCTTCAGTCAAAATTTCAGTTAATTTTGACATACATCTATAATATAGTTATATCTGATAATATCTACAGTTACAGCAAATGTGAGAATAAATATACAACAAATTTACACTCATCTCCCCTTCCCCACTGATAAACAACATAGGTCTACCTTTCCTTCTCTCTCTTCGTCTCATGTCCTGTACTTGTATTCCACCTCCGTATTCTTTCATGCCTCCAGTCACTTTCAACCTTTCGTAGTCTATGCCATTTATGTTCATGCCTTCTAAGTTACCCGGTTATCTCTGTATTTCTTCCCGCCGGGTAACTCTCAATTTTATATCCTCCTCCAAATGAATCTCTTCCTTCTGTACTTCACCATACCCACGTTATATCGTGACCATGCTTTAATCTCTCTCTCTCTCTCTCTCTCTCTCTCTCTCTCTCTCAGAAGATAATGCTGGAATATTATAAAACTGCCGCTAAGACTTTACTGACAACTTTATTGCATTACAGTATAATTCATCCCTCCATCACAATGACAGCGCCTTATCCTCCCACAATCATTTCACTACCAGTGTTATCTTCCCCACTACTTTCATCTGAGATCAAGTTAATTACAAAATTTTCAAGCAAGTGAATTAGAGCTGTAACTTTGGCTCTACATTCATCTTCTATTTTCAATGTATGTCTTATACAGTTTTGCCAATGCTCTGGGGTTGTGTTGGATTGCCTCATTTGTAATTCCCTCAACCTGCAGTGGTAAGGAGGTGGTCTGAGTAATTTGTGTCCGCTATTTGATCTATTTCATATTCCTGTTTTTCTTTTTGCTGTTTGCAGACCTGAAGTAATTCTACTTTTGTGAAGGAAGGATCATAACAGATGTTATTTGATCCTCGCCACTGCATTACTTCACACTTCTTGCTGCTACTCGTTGGTACTTTATTAATGATTTTAATGATCTTAACATCCTCCTTGGATGTTTTGGAGTAGTTGCTCTTTAAACCAGGCCTTAAACCGTTCATGATCCTTTGAATCGTGGTAGTCACCCTTGGTTCCATTCTTGGACCTAAACATCAACAGAGCTCCGGGTATGAATCCCGGACGACCACCAGCATGCGCGATGATAAACCTCGCTCCTCTTCCTGATTTGAGTTTGGGTCCTGCTGATCCGTCATTCACAGACCAACACCGCTCAACACATTGATTCTGGTTGATCCAGGTTTCATCTAGATATACCTCTGGACGGGGATTAGAGCTTTCTCTGTTTTTTTGTATGTATCTGAGGTATTTGTTTCTTGCAGCTACAATGTCCTCCTTCTCCATCAAGATTTTCCTGCCACTCTGTACTTGAACCCCAGCTTCTTTACTATTTTATAAAGTGAACTCTGTGACCCTTTAAAACAGGCTGCTTTACCCTCTCCAACAGTGTAGGTAGTTCACCTCTTTCATAAAACGAGAGGAGCTCTCTTCTGATGCATTCTCTATCAAAATAGTCAAGTTGTCCTACGACAGGTGAAGGTCTGGCACTTGGCGAACATATTACTCCGCCTGGCGATTTCTTTGCTTCTGCCTTGATTCTTTCCGCTGTGGTCATAGAGACCGGAGTTGCTGAGGCTGTCTTCTACACAACTTCTTTCTTCCATCGTTTCGCAAGAACCTTCTTGAGCAAAGAATTGGTGAACGTTCATGATGATATTCCTACTCTGATTTTTCTATCTGCTTGGGGAGTGTAGAGAGGATCTGCCAACGTCATAGTGTCGTTTATTGCCTCTGATGTTATGCTGGACCCCGACAAGTTGTTCCATACATTCCTGCCGACAACACCCGTTTAAATATAGTGCAACCAAAACCATAAATATATAAAATAAAATAACAAACGTAAGGTTTGTCCGGTAACTAAAGGGAATTTAGTGTTGCTTTTACATACCATATCCGGCAATGCTTATTCTAATAAAAAATTACAATGGAAAAGAGTTGTTTAGCTACTTGAATTGAGTATTAATATAGCAATTCATCGTATATTAACCATTTGACTGTTAAGAGATTTAATCACATAACTCAGCCAGAGCAAGGGAGATGGGGAGGAGGAGGAGGTATGTAACTCCTCCGCTGGGCCCTCCTTCCTCTCGTAATCTCATTAGACATTCTTCATTCGAGCAAAGACTACGCTCCCGCTCGGTTGGGTGGCGGGCACTGGTAAACACAGCTGTGAGTGCTAACTCCCAAATTTGGGATGTTTTCGAGCCTATTACATTATCTGAAGGATATATAGACTTACCTACTTGTGTATAAGGACCTGTTTACCACACGAAAATAACTGCTCGGGGTCCCATCACTCCTGGCTGGGTGTTGTGGGATATCAACATTGCCCCATGGAAAGTGAATTACCGCTTAAGAACCCTACATGGAAGAGTAAAGAAAAGATAGTATTGGACGAAGTTCTTGAAGACCTTGAGTTGAGTAGTGATGAGTCTAATACGAGTGATGAAGCACAAGGGAAGTTCGAAAGTGAGAAAATACAGCTACAACAAGAGGTAGTGAAAAAGAAAGAAAGTTCTAAAAGAATGAGGGAGACAAGCTGACAAGAGGACAGTGAAAGCGGAGAAGTGAGAGAGGAGAAGAGACCAAAAAATCTAGGACAAAAAACGTGTGTGGGTGGTAATAATAATGGAAATAACAGAAAGGAGATAGTGGAGAATGGATCAAGAACAGAGCAAAGTATGGAATTTGAAGGAAGCAGACAAGAACACACACAAGGTAATGTTGGTCGTGTCAGGAAGAGATTAATTTTTCCACAGTCATGCCCGATGACCTTCCTTGAAAAATTAAAATGGGCAGTACAACTAGGACGGGAGCATCGCAGCTTTGAGCCTCTTTTGAAAGAAGGCACACACAAGCCTTATCTTACAGTGGGGACCATGGAGGCTGTGGAAATGTTGACAACTGTTGGGTACAAGGGATTACTGATGGTTTTGTCAGAGGAGAGCGACATACTACTTACAAAGGTTATAATCTTCAGGTACCCTGTAATACTAAATCCAGAATACTTATTGGATGACGAAAGATTTGTTTGGGTCAAGAGGCATTTAATAAGGGGAGAAGAGAGAAGCCAGGTTATTGCTCTAATGAGAGGAAAGGTTCCAGAGAAAGTGTTCATCACAGGAGCAGGGTATAGGAAGGTGGCACTATATGTGGAGGGACCAATAATGTGTCTCAAGTGTTGCAGATGGGGACATAAGGCCTGGAGCTGTCAACTGGACCCACGTTGTAGATTCTGTGGGAGAAGCACGAATCTAGCAACTGTAAGGACAAGATCAATGCAGAAGAGAAAGTGGAGCCTTGTTGTTGTAATTGTGGTAAAACTCACAATGCTAGTTCAATTGCATGCGAGATGAGGCCACGTATGAGAAGTGACCAACAAAGGAATTATTCAGAGAACACTGAAGAAGTACGCTGTGGTCTGACAGTGACAAGACAGCAGGAGAACACACAGACAGTGGAGACAGTGATCCCTGAGAATGCCTGGCATGAAGATTCAAGAAGGATAGGACTGCGATTGCGGCCGGAAGAGTTGTTGATGCCAGGAACAGAGTAATAAACAAGTAGCAAGTGAGAGTAGTGGTGCAGCCCTCCAGGTTAGTGATAAAACTGTGCAAGAAATTCTGGGAGAAGAAGTGCGTAAGATGTTTCAGCTTTTGTAAAAGTTAGGTCAGAAAATAGAAGTGATAGAGAAAAGACTTGATACAGTGATAAATAAAGAAAGGGAAAACAAAGCTGTGAATATTGTAGAATTAGAAGGGAAAGAGGAAAGTGAAGAGCTCAAGCTTTTGAAAAATTCAGTGCTTAAAATAAGTATTACAGGAAGGATTGTGTAGTGCAGGGAGCAACAACTGAAAGTTTTAAAAATGTGTTGGTAAAGTGTAAAGATGCTGATAAAGAAAAACTTTTGAGGGAATGGGAATCTGTGCAGGAGGATTGGGCCTTCTTAAAGAATCTGATTGGAAAGGATATAAAATGTGTAAATATTAATCGTGGATCTAGCTAACCTTAAGATAATGTCCTGGAATGTTAATGGTCTACGAAATAAAGTGACAGATGTACACTACTTTACCCTTAAAAATAATATTGACATAATTACCCTTCAAGAGACTGGAGACAGGAAAGGCGACCTGCTTAAACTGTCTGGATATAAGGGATTTCATCTCTATTCGGGTGAAGGTATAAGAGGGGTCTCAACATACATTAAGAATTCCATACCAGCAGAACTAGTTGGAAGCCCGAGTAGAGTACAAGGAATAGAAAGTGTCTGTATAAAGTTATATTTGGAGGAAGGAGAATTGAACATAGCAAATTTGTATATTTCTGGAGGCTGTTTTGACCTCAACTTCTTACCAGATTACATGTTTTTGGACTCAACTTTGGCTGTAGGAGATTTCAATGCTCGACATCCAAGACTCCAAACAATGGTGAGAATTAATTGTAATGGTATAAAATTTTGGCAATTTTTACAAGATCACCCAGATGCTTACTTGTTAGGAAATGAGGAAGTGACTCGTATTAAAGGAGGAAGGTTAGACTATGCTTGCATGATAAGCAGTCAGGGAGTCCAGGGAGAATGTGAGATAATAAGGGAGCTAGTCAGTGACCATTTTGTTGTGTATGTTCAATTACTATTAGGGAAGAGACAGGTGAGATATAGGAGGAAGAGATTGAAACTAAACAAGGATGACACAGAAGTGTTTACCCAAAATATAGAGAAATGGTACAGAAATTATACACAAGTCTGTATGGATAGCTTTTATAATGACTTAGTTGGGGAGATAGAAAGATATTTAACTAAGGCAACACAGAAAAAGATAAATGATAAGACACATGGGGCTAGGAAACACTGCTATACCAATGACCAAATGTTGAAGGGATGGACACAAATGTTAAGGGCAGCACATAAAGATTGGGTAAAGAATGGTAGAAGAGAAGAAGATCGGGAAATCTTCATGGATATAGCCAAAATATGTGGGCAGGCTAGGAAGGAGGCAACGGAGAAATATTGGCAAGACTTTGCACTGCACATTGGGGAGAGTAAAAATCTCAAAGAAATATGGCAGGATATTAACAAAATTAGAGGAAAAAGGAGTAATTTTATTAGCCATCCTCATCCAGAGGAAGAACCTAATAAACTGGTTGACAAATGGGCTAAAGCTGCTAGTGTTGCCTACTTGCCTAACAGGAAAATAGAAGCTTTAGATGAGTGGCAAAATGAAAGAAGAAGATTTATTTCATCAGCTCTAAATATTTGTGATGTAACATGTGTAGATATTACTCAAGATGAGTTATTAAATGCTGTTAAAAAAGGAAAATCTACAGCACCAGGCGAAGATGGTGTGACTTATGAAATTTTGAACTGCTTAGTTGGTATGGAAAATAGTCCATTATTAGATTTATTCAACATGAGCTATGCAGAGGGTAGATTACCAACAGAATGGAAGAAAGCGATAGTTATTCCTGTCCCTAAGGCAACTGGTGGATACAGGCCAGTGTCTTTAACATCTTGTTTTTCCAAGATGATGGCGAGAGTATTATTAAATAGGCTTGTATATATTGTGGGGGAAAATCTATCTTGTAATTTATTTGTTTTTTTTGGAAGGGAAATGTACTTCAGACTGTGTTATAAAATGTTTATCAAATGATGCAGACAGATGTAGAGTTTTTGTGGATTTACAAGGAGCATTTGATAAAGCTCACAGTGAAGTAGTTATGAATGAACTGGCTGCTCTAGGGGTATCAGGAAAGTTGTTACACTGGATAGGTGACTAATTGCATGGAAGGAGAATCTGTGTATGGTATGAGGGATGTTTGTCTGAGGAAAGAGCACTTGAAATAGTCACTCCCCAAGGGGGAATAATGAGTCCAATGTTATTTAATGTGTTAATGAACAAGATAGCCTCACACAAATATCCCAAAGGAGTTGTAACCATCATTTATGCAGATGACATCATATTTCATGGAAACTCTGTCAAAAATTTGCAGATTGCATTAAATAATTTTATTGTTCTTTCTCAAAAGATGGGCTTAGTTATCAATGAAGAAAAAACCAAGTGTGAATGTAAAGGAAGAGGAACTGAATCCGTTTTTCTAAATGGAAAAATTGTTGAGAAAGTGTCAAAGTATAAATATTTAGGAATGTATATTGGCTTTACTAGTGAAAGTAAAGAGGCAGAAATATATCATGTCCTCACTCAATGTAGAGCAAGATTACAGCCCTTGAAGGCTCTAGCATGTTGTGGTAAAGGTGCTGGGGTACCCATACTGAGAATGATGTATATTTCTACCATCAGATCACTTATAGACTATGCAGCACCTGTCCTCTCTTGTACTGGTGAAGGAAGGCTACGGAAGCTTGAGATCATGCAAAATGAAGCAATGAGAATAATTTTAGGGTGTCAAAAGAATGCAATGATTGAGATAATGAAAATGGAACTAGGGTTACAGAGCATTTCACAGAGGGTCAATGAAATTAATACAGTTGCAGCAGTTCGATTAATGAGAGGGAACAGTGGGGGTAAATTTGTACAAGATATAAATGATGGTTTAAAAGGTAAAAGGACCTTCTGCAGGCAAGGCAAGGGAGGATACATGAATGGATTAGTAAAAAAATGTAATCTGACACTCTGGTGTACAGCTGTTCAGAAGAGTTGTAAGAATCCACCCTGTCAAGAACGAGACGTAGAGTTAGACATAGTGCCTCTCACAATGAAGAAATCATTACATGAACCAGGACAGTTAAGGTCTTTATATGGGAATAAGATTAGTAATTTGCCCATAATAAACACATTGCATGTATATTGTGACGGTTCAGTTATGTCAAGTGGCAGGGCAGGGTGCGGGATCCTTATAAGACAGTACACAGAACAAGGAAATGATGACATCAAAATTGGACTTCGGTTGAGCAGTTTTATTTCATCAACACAAGCTGAGTTATATGCAATGTTAGTAGGATTGGAAAATGTTGTAAAGAGGTATAAAGATTGTTACGAGTTGGGGATTTAGAATATAGTTATACGTCTACCCAGATCCCAACAGGTAACAAAAAAAAAAAAAACAAAGACAATCGGACTATAAAAGGGTAGACAAAGGATGCGAGTTTTCGTTGTATATAATAGAGTACCATAAATCCCTTAACAAAATATTCAGCTTATAAATTACCCTTAACCAAACTTAACCTAAACATTAACAGTATATACATATTAATAAACATAAAACAATCTTGAAGCAAGTGGACGTGGGGGAGTTAATACAAAATATAAGTACTTAAGTGAGGAGCTGAGATGGCTGACGAGTAAGGCTGAGTATTGTAGAAGACGGTAGGTAGTCACTGCACGTAGGTTTAGAGGATAGATGATCCTGTGGTCACTTCCCAGAGCCAAGTCCTCTCTCCTCGAATTGGAGCTGACAAAGAAGACTTTGAGGAGGTGACGCAACAACCAGGATATGGAGAAGAGAAACCCCGGAGTGGTAACTAAGACGAGTCATACTCGTGTCTCGTCCCTAGATGGCGTTGCTCGTGGTGCTGGGTAGGTAGATCAGGACAATAGATGGCGTGGTTCGTAGTGCTGGGTGGAGGGGTTCGTAACAAGATGCATATTTTTTTGTTGATAGTAGGGCAGCTTTGGATTCTTTGAACAGTGGGAGTCCTGTCTTTGAACACATTATTGGTTCATGTAGAAAATTAGTAAATACAATAAGGAAAAATGGCCATAATGTTCAATTTGTATGGGTCCCTTCACATGTGAAACATTACCACCATGTTCTCATGAACACAAAATTTACATATGGGAAAGATGGAAGTAGGTGGAAAGATTCAGTGTATATGAGGTTAAGATTAGGATATAAATATTATTGGGAACTTGGAGCTGAGAGAAGTGAACAGAATAAAGAATGTAGAGTTTGTAGAACATCCAGATCCCATACCCTGCCACATTATATACTGGAATGCCCATTGCTTAATGTATATAGAAATGCCCATATAAATAATGTCCCAAGCAAATAGAGCGGATGTTTAAAAATAGGAAAATAGATGAAATATTAAAGAAATATAGAAATTTTGCATCTAGAATATAACTATGTATGTATATAACTGATTATATGAAATATTAGGGATTTATGTGAGTCCTGAGAGGGACATTCCTGGACTGGGGTGGGGATGATTATGTCACTTCTAATATAAACATCTCCAGGAGTTAATGTTCTTTAAACACCTAAATAAGTGACATTTCGTGTGTTTACTTACAATTAAATAACTCAATGTTTTACCTTATTAATTTATACCTGATGTTATTCGCTCTATACCGGTACTGATTCTACCATACATCAATGCTAAATTTATTTCAGTCTTATTTTATATTTTTCTGGAATAAATAATTTCTAATTTTTAATTGAGGAAGAAGTTGTGAGTATTACTTCCACGTCTTGGCCACCACATACCTCCCTCCTCCACGTCTTGGCCACCACACACCTCCACGTCTTGGCCACCACATACCTCCCTCCTCCACGTCTTGGCCACCACTCACCTCCCCCCTCCACGTCTTGGCCACCACTCACCTCCCTCCTCCACGTCTTGGCCACCACACACCTCCCTCCTCCACTTCTTGGCCACCACACACCTCCCTCCTTCACGTCTTGGCCACCACACACCTCCCTCCTCCACTTCTTGGCCACCACACACCTCCCTCCTTCACGTCTTGGCCACCACACACCTCCCTCCTCACGTCTTGGCCACCACACACCTCCCCCCTCCACGTCTTGGCCACCACTCACCTCCCTCCTCCACGTTTGGCCACCACTCACCTCCCTCCTCCACGTCTTGGTCATCCTCACCTCCCTCCTCCACATCTTCCTCCACGTCTTGCCACCACTCACCTCCTCCTCCACGTCTTGGCCACCACTCACCTCCCTCCTCCACGTGTTGGCCACCACTCACCTCCCTCCTCCACGTCTTGGTCATCACTCACCTCCCTCCTCCACATCTTGGCCACACGCACTTCCCTCCTCCATGTCTTGGCCACCATTCACCTCCCTCCACCATGATTTGGCCACCATTCACTCCTCTCCTCCACGTCTTGGCCACCACATATCCCCCTCCAACACGTCTTGGCCACCACTCACCCCCCACTCACTTATGAACTTTGTCATTAACTAAAGCTCACTCCAGGAGTCTTAGCTGTAAGTCTCACAGCGTATAATCTTACATACAGAGGATAAGCCTTCAGCGTTACATAAGGAAGGTAGCTGTAGGCTTTCTTATTGACCGTTAAACATTTATTTCCTGGTAAAACCCTTTTTTTTTTCATCTGTTTGACACATATGTTAATTTTGTTAAAACCAAGGATTATGAATGAAATATACAAGTAATCCTTCTTGGAAATTGATTCGAAAAAATTATCAAATACATAAATCATATTTCATTACGTGTGCTCGCTCAAAATGCTGGATATAATGTTCGAAATAAACAAATAAGAATGAATTGTTTTCTACATTTTCGCTAATTACCTGAATAGATAAATTATTAAAGTAAATATATCTGTCCAGGTATGTAAGAGGGACATCTGTGCGGCACAGTGCACACACAGCAGGTGTAAGAGTGTTATGTTCATACACATTAACTCAAGCGGGAAGCAGTTTACTAACAACTGTATTACCTAAATTGAGTGAGAAGCGGGGATTTGTGTTTGCGCCTTAACTAAAATGATCTTTATTCCTGGACTTTTTGCTACGAAAACTAAGACCTTCCTTAATAAATATATCGATCCTACAGGGGAAGTATTGTTATTTATAGTTTGTTTTGTAGAACGTTATGAAGCCCCTCTTAGTTGTGGCGACAACACAGGCCTTAGTTATCACCTTATCACCGCATTACAGTAATTGACTCCCGCATTTAAAAGATTACGTAGTTTAGTTATATCCAATATGTTTGTCAAATTAAGTGCTGGTGGTTAACTTTTGGCAAGAAGCCAAGGCATTAACTGATGGGCTGTGTACTTAGTCTTGTCTAGCGTTCCCTCACCACCAAATTTATGGGTTTGTGTCCAGACAAGCTGGCGGGACACTAATGGTTTCCTCATCTTAAAGTATTACCTATAAAACTGTCGGAGGTGTGGGAAGGTAAGTGATGGGTCCTGACAAGGTGTGAAGTATATGTCGACTGACCGACCATTCGACACTGAAAAACAGACATACTGTCAGTTACGTAATGACCCCAGATAAGATGTGCAATGTTATTCATAAAGACAAGTATTTACAGTTACAATGTTCAGTACTGTGTTATGATGAAATATTATTGGAAACGGAAATGCTCTTAAACAACATAAACTGTCTTTATTCGCTTTATGTACCACAAATACAGTAAGTCGTTTGTCGCTGACTATCAAAATGGATCATAAAAACAACCCCAGATTTCTTCGTCTCTCAAATCATACACGGAGGGTTTTTTTTTGTTTTTTTGTTTGTTTTTTGTACGGGGATCAGCCCACCCGGGCACAGGTCACTGACCCACATCGGGACCTGGGGGCGAAAATATAACAAACAAAAACAAAAACAATAATAATAATAATAATAATAATAATAATAATAATAATAATAATAATAATAATAATAATAATAATAATAATAATAATAATAATAATAATAATAATAATAATAATAATAATAAAAATAAAAGTGAATTTAAAAATAAAAATAATAATAATAATAATAATAATAATAATAATAATAATAATAATAATAATAATAATAATAATAATAACAATAATAATAATAATATTAATAATAATACAGTAATTCATAGGAAATAAAATGATAATGATAATAATAATAATAACAACACTAATAATAATAATAATAATACAAAGAAAAAAATCAATAGTGGGAAACGCTACACTACAGTATATGTATGCTTTGTTATCATGTAAGAGAAACAATTGAGACCCTGCAATTGTGTGTAAATGAGGCAAAAAGTCAGATTAGCAACTTGGGACTTGGTCACAATATTCGTGATGCCATATGGCAGCAGGGTCTACCATTAGACAACACATTATGCTTCCAATATCTTTCCAGGCGGTAGTACCTCCCTGTTTGACAGCTGCCTACTACACTGTATATCTACTGCTCTCCTCGTATCTACTTGTCTTCTATCTGCCTCAATTATTCAGTCATCCTATTCCATTATCTCCATAATTTCAAACATCAACACAATCTCTGCTTTACTTATTCAGACATTTATCTCTCTACCAAATGATCTTTTAATATTACAGTCCTCACTCTGTCTTCTCTTGATCTTCCTCACCCGAACTTCAAGATAATTATTTCCAAGTTAGTTTGTGTCTTGTCATTCTATTATTGTAACCTCATGTTTCACACCTCAACATCAGACGCTGTATTAATCCTTCCACTATGTCCGCCCCGTTTGGTGTAATGTCATACAGATCCTGAGCTTTTACTAGACACAGCTCCAGTAACTTTAATATTTTTTCTCTGCATATGGCCCACTTTCCCCCGACAACAAACAACAGTTCATTCTTATACAGATGATTCAGCCCTTCTGACTGCCTCAGTCACTCAAAATAAAGTTTTCAGTGGTAGACAACAGACATCATCTCTTCCGGAGGATCTCGCTTGGATAGTTTAGTCACTAGTGGGATCTATCCACAGTTGTTTCCATCAACGCAACTAAAATAAAGTACATTTCAACATTGATTTTGGCATATCCATCAGGCCCAATTTTATGTCTTATTCAACCGGTAAACAGTTGGCAAGCGTTTACGTGAAACAGATGCTCACCGAGATTAATTACTGCTGTCATATGTGGGCAGGATGTGGTGTCGTGGCACTTTGTCACCACTACTTGGTGCAGAGCAGAGGAGAGCAATCAAATTAATCCACAATTATAACCCTACCCTAACACTTCCGGTACTACAGTGACATCTCCCTATTCTCTCTAGTCTATACAGTATATATTTCCAAAGTCGCTGTGTTGACGAACTACCGTCGATAGTGCCAGCATCTTGCACCATCTATCGGCATTTACCGTATCTCTCAATATCCGATATTCATATCCCGGAACAGCACTTCTTGGAACTCTCCATTTCACAATGTTTTTCCTATGTCACAGCTTCCTGGAGTTTAAAACATCTTGTTGCAATGTATCTTCACTCTTTGGTGATGGGTCGCCTTGAAAACGATGCCTGTGTAATCTCTCCCTACACTTTCTATTTGATATTGACAGTACATATCCTGGAAGTAAACCGAATATAATCGCTATCCAACTTTTTCCAACCTGGACCTCTCGAACGGACTTCACCTCCTGAATCTCTATCATATACTAACTGTAACTTGCAGCAGAGTAGTGATGTAAACAAACTATTGAATAATCCTTCTATCAGTTTTATGTTATTTGCTCTACTTCCAGAACAAACTTGCTCAACCACGACAGTTTCAGAGCCCTTCTCCCTGTGTGTAGTACTATAATACATTATGTACAAAGAGGAAACCTCAAATACATTTCCGTTCTTTATACCTCAACTGCCCACACCACCACTACCATTTCCTCCACCCACACCCTTGTATTCAGATCACCAGCACCGACAAAGTATTACCTCTCTCGCTGAACAACACATTTCAGCTCGATTAATCAAAGAGCTTGTTTTTGTGTTTTGTTTCATATTTTTCGTTCAAACTTACCCAACAGTTATTCTGGTCTCGATTTAGTCTATCTTCAACCTATTCCATAATGATCGTAAGCAAATTGATTCATATATTATCACATGTCTCCCTATCTGACCAAAACATTGAAGGTTGTTCTATCCCTCTTCTCTTGTCTATACCTAATAACAGCATCTCTCTCTCTCAGTATTTCTACCTCTCTACTCCCATGTACTGTACACTACACTATCTTTCACCCTCTTATTCCGTCCAGCAAATTCGTCT